>NC_060895.1:5164381-5401881 GCF_014805685.1 Silurus meridionalis | reverse complement strand
ATCTGGGTACTGAAATGGCCAGCCTGCAGTCCAGATCTTTCACCCATTGAAAACATTTGGCGCATCATAAAGAGGAAGATGCGACAAAGAAGACCTAAGACAGTTGAGCAACTAGAAGCCTGTATTAGACAAGAATGGGACAACGTTCCTATTCCTAAACTTGAGCAACTTGTCTCCTCAGTCCCCAGACGTTTGCAGACTGTTATAAAAAGAAGAGGGGATGCCACACAGTGGTAAACATGGCCTTGTCTCAACTTGTTGAGATGTGTTGATGCCTTAAAATTTAAATCAACTTATTTTTCCCTTAAAATTATACATTTTCTTAGTTTAAACATTTGATATGTCATCTATGTTGTATTCTAAATAAAATATTGAAATTTAACACTTCCACATCATTGCATTCCTTTTTTATCCACAATTTGTTCCGTGTCCCAATTTTTTTCGGAATTGGGTTTGTAGTAGTGCAGTAGAGTGAAAACACTGCTGATACAAGATACTATACATATGCAACACGCCTGATCTGTCAGTATCTCTTTTTTTGTCACATATACATAATATACATTACAGCACAGTGAAATGCTTTACTTTCCATATCCGTCCTTGTAGAGAAGCTGGGGTCAGAGCACAAGGACAGCCATGATATAGTGCCCCAGGATCTGAGAGGGTTAAGGGCCCTGCTCAAGGGCCCAAGAGTGGCAGTACCAGGGCTTGAACCAGCAACATTCCAATCAGTATCCCAGAGCCTTAACCACTGAGCTACCACTCCATGCACCCCAGGTCACACATCAACACTTTCAACAACAAAACAAACATGGATGGATCCTCATAAAACATTGATTGAAGCACAACAACAACAGTGAGCAACAAGCTAGCCAGTGGACAATAATTATTAATATGAACAAAAAGCCTTCTACCGTCGCTTGTTTTTTTCATAATACACCAGTGGTAAGTTGAAAAAGCTGTGCAATGACAAGAAATAGATTAATGGACTGAAAACGGTGTGCAATAAAAAGACAAAATATTGATCATGTCAGCAAATGGATTAAAACTAAAGTAATGAGGTTTGAACATGTAAGAAGTAAAAATACAGATATTTGTGTAAAAAATGTTACGAGTGAAAGTAAAAAATTGCCAGAAAAATAAATAGTGAAGTAAAGTACTGATACTAGAAAAATCTACTTATATACAGTAACAAAGTATTTGTACTTCAATATCTCCCATCTCTGTTTATAGAATATTTGGAAAAAAAAGAAAGTGGGTATTGGGAGGCTCCTCTTGTATCAAAAATCACTCTTTAAAGAGACACAGAGGCACAACACCGGCAAAAAACTAATCTTAAAAAAGATTTAACAAGCCTTTAATACATTTAAGTCAGGTTTAACATAATTAGTCTTAGTTTTGTAATTCAATTTGATGCTGGAGTGGCTGGTTGCTTTATGTCTCAAAGTGGCCTCAAGTGTGTAACCTTAGTTACATAGTTACCATAAACTTAGTTATGTTGTCATACCGAGTCTGGCTGGAATCCCTGCTTGCATTCTGCACACAATGTACAATGTCCTTGTCATAGCTATCCTAAAATCAGTTCATAAACTACATTACCCTTCAGACCTACCATGCCACATATTACAAATACCTAACACCTGTTTTACCCTAATCCTTTGCCTAATTTATATGACAGTCTTGTACCATTACGAAACAATAAGAAGAACTTATATCAGTAAAGTGGAAGTGAAAAAAATCACAACAGACCTTCTGCACTCCTGACCAAATTCTCTTCAGACATGACTTCTGTTAAGACTTGTTTTCTACAAGTAAAGCCTCAAGGCCTCTGTACAAGATCATCATCGGAAACTCTAAAACATCTTTTCATTTCCCTGACTGCCGGAGGCTGCCTCCTTCTATGATGGGAAGATTAAGACAGACTGCTACACTGACTCAGGACTACTTTTCGCTTCTGATTACCATCACTGTATCCCGCAACATCGTATATCTGCTATAAATGGACATTCGGTGCAACCCAGATGAGGATGGGTTCCCTCTTGAGTCTGGTTCCTCTCAAGGTTTCTTCCTTATGCCATTTCGGGGAGTTTTTCCTTGACACAGTCGCCACCGGCTCACTCATCAGGGGCAAACTTACTTATAAAGAACATATTCACTTTTAATTACCACATTATCTGTGTAATATAACATGTTAATATAACATGTTTAACTCGACCGAGAGAGAGAGAGAGAGAGAGAGAGAGAGAGAGAGAGAGAGAGAGAGAGAGAAAAAGAGGGTGACAGGAAGAGAAGGATATGGATTATTAAGTGTCCTTATTGTTGTATGAAAGTTAATGTCACTGTGCAGTTTGGGCTCCGGCAAGACTCGCTATGGCAGCATAACTAAAAGGGAGAACCAGAAGGTAACACAGACATGAGGGATCTCTGGGATAAGAGACGACCCACCACACCATTGACAAACCTGAGTGAACGTGTGAGAGTGAGGGGGTGACAGCATACAAATATCCCAGTTCACCAAACACTCTATATCCATGTTCCCTCCAGATCCTTTACCTAAGAAAAAAATCTACTGATCAAAGGCTTGACTAAATAAATATGTTTTAACCTCGACTTCAACACTGAGACTGTGTCTGAGTCCCGAACACTGATTGGAAGGCTGTTCCATAACTGTGGGGCTTTATAAGAGAGGATCTGCCCCCTGCTGTAGTCTTCATTATTTGAGGTACCAACAGATAGCCAGCACCTTTTGATCTAAGTAGGCGTGGAGGATCATACTGGTACAGTAGTTCACTCAGATACTGCGGTGCGAGACCGTTAAGTGCTTTATACGTCAGTAGTAGTATTTTATAATCAATGTGAGATTTAATTGGGAGCAGTGTAGACTGATTAAAACAGGGGTGATGGGGTCATATTTTCTAGATCTAGTGAGGACTCTTGCTGCTGCATTCTGAACTAACTGAAGATTATTTATGCACTTACTCGCACACCCAGACAGTAAAGTGTTACAGTAGTCTAATCTAGATGTAACAAAGCATGAACTAATTTTTCTGCATCGACATCATATTTCTAATTTTAGCAATATTTCTAACTCGAATTGATAATTTCACTGCAGATGCTTTGTAGGTGGTGGCTCTCTACCAGTGTAAAACTGAGTGAATAATAATTTGTAAATGGTGTCACAACTAGGTTATAGTAAATTAAAACTATATTTTTTCCCCCAAGATTTTGACATAATACATGATACACCCCAGCTATGCTAATTAAGCAAAAACATATAACGCACATAAGAAATTTTTACAACTATGTAGGTAAATTAGAAGTAGTAGCAACGACTGAGATGTAAAATGCTTTGGTCAGGGATGATGTTTAGCAACTTTTTCCAGCCTTGATTTTTAATATTGTAAGTACAGTTGTGTTCAAAATTATTCAACCCCCAATGCTGTAAATGGTTTTAGGGAATTTAGTGTACATTTGTAATTGTATTCAGAATGAAATCCTACAAGGACTTCTTAAAGAACCATATGCAACTAAAATGACATCAATTAGTTTTGTAATACAGTAGTAAATGTTTCTTTTGTGAATTCTTCATTGACATAATTATTCAACCCCTTAAAGACTACCACTCTGAAGAACAGAGGTTCAATGAAGTGTTTTCAATCAGGTATTGAAAACACCTGTGGATATCAGGGAGCAGCAATAAAGCCTAATAAGCACCAATTAGGCAGCTTTAAAATGACTGTGATACTCAGCTCCTTCTAGACATTTACTGGTGTGGTTACAAACATGGTGAGGTCAAGAGAATGGTCCAGGAAGACAAGAGAACAGGTGATTACTCTTCACAGGAAGGGCAATGGCTATAAGAAGATTGCAAAGATGTTAAACATACCAAGAGACACCATAGGAAGCATCATTCGCAAATTCAAGGCAAAGGGCACTGTTGAAACGCTACCTGGTCGTGGCAGAAAGAAGATGCTGACTTCGACTGCTGTGCGCTACCTGAAGCGTAGAGTGGAGAAAAGTCCCGTGTGACTGCTGAGGAACTGAGAAAAGATTTGTCAGATGTGGGTACTGAAGTTTCTGCTCAGACAATACGGCGCACCCTGCGTAATGAAGGCCTCCATGCCAGAACTCCCAGGCGCACCCCCTTGCTGTCCCCAAAGAATAAGAAGAGTCGACTGCAGTATGCCAAAAGTCATGTGGACAAACCACAGAAGTTTTGGGATAGTGTTCTGTGGACTGATGAAACAAAATTAGAACTGTTTGGGCCCATGGATCAACGCTATGTTTGGAGGAGGAAGAACAAGGCCTATGAAGAAAAGAACACCTTGCCTACTGTGAAGCATGGCGGGGGGTCAATCATGCTTTGGGGCTGTTTTGCTTCTGCAGGTACTGGGAAGCTTCAGCGTGTGCAAGGTACCATGAATTCTCTTCAGTACCAGGAGATATTGGATGACAATGTGATGCAGTCCGTCACAAACCTGAGGCTTGGAAGGCGTTGGACCTTTCAACAGGACAATGATCCCAAGCATACCTCCAAGTCCACTAGAGCATGGTTGCAGATTAAAGGCTGGAACATTTTGAAGTGGCCATCGCAGTCACCAGACTTAAATCCGATTGAGAACCTCTGGTGGGACTTAAAGAAAGCAGTTGCAGTGCGCAAGCCTAAGAATGTGACTGAACTGGAGGCTTTTGCCCATGATGAATGGGCGAAGATACCCGTAGATCGCTGCAAGACACTTGTGTCAAGCTATGCTTCACGTTTAAAAGCTGTTATAACTGTAAAAGGATGTTGTACTAAGTACTAAGATTGAATGTCACTTGGGGGTTGAATAAAACTGATAATGATGTGAGCTCAGAAAAGACATTTGTGGTTATTTCATTATAAATGTTATGTTATATTTGTCTGACCTACACGTGCCTCTTTGATTTAATTGTAAGCAGGATGACTGAATGATCATAATCAATGTCAAACCGACCAAAACAATCAATTTCAGTGGGGGTTGAATAATTTTGAACACAACTGTAAATGCTATAGACTATTGTGTATAAAATCAGTCAGCGGTTTCTGTGCTAGTAGTGAAGGGGAAGAGTTTAAGGGATGTCAGAAAACCAATTTTATGCATGCATGCTTTTATTTAGCAGTTTTAATGTGATGATACAATGACCAAAATTTCATTAAGAAAACAGCTTTATTACTGTTAAAGCATTGCACAATGTCTTAAAAGTAGCTGAGGTTTACTAGTGTTTGGGTCAATCAACTGTATTGCTTATGGCCATGCTGAAGGAAAAAGGCCATTCGTTTAAAGATATTTAAGATCAGACACCATGAATTGATCATTACAAGGTTCATGCTGCACTAACATTTGCCTGTCCTGCACTTAAAGTTAGGAGCAAGAATCTGCTAATCTCATTTAGATAGACAGTGTGTGTAATTTTTATATTAGAATTTAGTAATAGTATTAATATTATTTTACCTACAAGTGGGATATTTCAGTGATTTCTGAGTAATGGAAGGATTGTATATTTAAATCCTAAACCTTTAACAAAGCCATTGTAGGCCTGTGAACACTATTTTATAGATATTAGTTCTTTAAACCCTAAATTATATTTTTTGGGGGTAAAAAAATAATCATATTGTGTAGTTTTGGTAGTAGAGACAAGAACAAATGTTACATTGGAAGATGATAAAATATATATATATATATATATATATATATATATATATATATATATATATATATATATATATATATAGAAACAGTTAACATCGTGTAGGACAGACTTTAAATATATATTAAGTAAATATTAGCTAAATATGATTGCAAAAGTATTTGGGGAAATTTTCTAAAGTGAAATAAAGAATGACAGTAAAACATTTAAAAAAAGTTTTCAATATTTATATAAATAATGATTTCTTGTTGATATAGATTCCATGCATAATGTTGCTGTTGGAAACACCTAATTAAAATAAATAATTTGGTGCATTGATGCATTAATAGGTGCATCCTGTGTACAAGTATGTTATCTCCATGATGTTACACATCATTAGTCAGATGAAACTCTTTTGGTCTGCCTGGATGCTTGACAACTTTATAAAATTAGCTATTGACAATGCTACCTGGAGAGAAGAATGTAATAATTCCCACTAAGTCTGGCAAAAGTTAATTCAAAATTATGTCTTGCAAAGGAAAATATATATATATATATAAGTTTAAGCTGCCATCTTACAGATGCAGGATGACCAGCTAGATCCAGTGAGTGAATTGTGTACATAGCATCCTATGCATGTGTTCTCACCTCAGTGTTTCTGGGATTTTTGTAATGTGTAATATGTTCATGTGTAATGTGACCTCAGTTGTAAAATGTATTGTGTGTGTATTGTAATTGTGTTTAAATGAAACTGAAAATAATCACAGTTGAAAACACTGTGAGACATTTTGAGTCTACTTGATTAATAAAATTAATAAAATCTAAGTCAGGCTGTTGAAATCTTTTGTGGTATCTCTGTTCATTTTTGGCAAACAGATATCTATTTATCTCATCTCTATTTATCTTCATTTTTGCTGGTATTTTGCCTGGTACATGCCCTCTCTGACAATTACAGCTAAACTTTAAGTCATTAGGTGCAGATCAATAATGTAAATACTTGACAGGCCATTTTGCACCAGTGCATTTTTCTGGAAGCAGATTTTTTTTTTTTGCATAATACAGATTGTGCTGATTGTGGTTATTCTTTGACTCTAAAGCAAGGTGCCAGCAGACACCCTGCAGTATTTTTCTTTTCCTTTTCTTTTACTTTGATCAACTCTTGCCAATAAATAAATATTGCCTACAGAGGGCAGTATTCAACTGCAATTTAGATTTACAACGTTTGTGGGTAGATTTATGTGCATATGCAAATTTACCAACATGAATGCAATGCAATATATAGTTTTTAATTATAGTTACAGACAAAATCTAACTAAAATATTTGATATCTTTTGAGCCAGCCTATGCAGATTCTTTTTTGTATCTAATTACAGTTTTTTTTGGATTGCTTACACACTAAAATTAAAAGTAGTACACTCAAGAGGCAAAACATCAGCCCATATTTGCACAACTATAAGCACATTGTCAACCTCACACTTGTTGCAAAACCCTACACACAGTTATTTGCAAAACACTAAACACACTTAACATACATTACACACAAAAATCTATCATGAAGTCACTTCCTTGCAATACCAAAGCACTGACTGTCAAATTACTGCACCGTCCAACCAATTGGTTCAACACAGTCATCAGGTGTGCAAACACTTGTTTGCATAATTGTAGACACACCAATCAGGTGTATAAGCACTATAAAAAGCAGCAGGTGAGTTCATTGGTCTTCAAGCACAATGGAAAGAGTCAGAGAAAGAGTAAGACGAGGAGAAGAACAAGGAGAATGAGGAGAACGAGGAGGAGGACAAGGAGGAGGAGGAAGGGGAGGAAGAGGAATCAACAGTGGAGGAATCAACAGAGGAAGAGGAAGAGATGGAGGCCATGCTGGAGGTAGAGGTAGAGAAACAGGAAGAGAAGAAGGTGCTCAAAGAGGACCGAATCTGACAAATGAGATCCGCGCAACACTGGTTGACCACGTTGTCAACCACAGCCTGACGCTGAGGGAGGCTGGACTGCGAGTACAGCCAAATCTAAGCCAATACACAGTGGCAAGTGTGATAAGAACATTCCGACTGGAAAATAGGTATTGTAAAAATATCATCATATCGAAAACATCTGCACGGTTTCAGTAACTGCTCACAGTACTGTATTCTCAGCACTTCTGTTACTTTTTTCTGTGAAATTACTGTACTATTGTATACTGTTTTTTTCCTACATAGGATTGAGGGTCAGGAACGACAAGGGGGAAGGCCAAGAGACGGAGATAGTAAACATGGTTATCGCCAACAATGCTATAACACTCAATCATCTCCAAGCTAACATTGTCAGTAACCACGCCAGTTTCAACGATATCCATCAGGTCTCAACATCAACACTGGCACGCATCCTAAAAAAAAAACATATTCAAATGAAGCAAATGTATCTATTGCCTTTTGAGCGCAATTCCGAAAGGGTGAAACGACTGCGGCATGATTATGCAGAGGTATGTATTCACTTTAGCAGTGTGTTCTTGCATACTGTCTCATAATCTTTTACTGTACTGTAATATGTATACTAGATCTACACTGAACTACACAATTTTGCATGACACTGTTCTTCAGAGAGTTTTACGAATGGATGGAGAGGAGATCCAGCATGAGTTCATTTACGTAGATGAGGCTGGGTTCAACCTGACGAGAACACGAAGGAGGGGAGGAAACATCATTGGCCACAGCTATAGTCAATGTCCCAGGGCAACGTGGGGGTAATATAACAATCTGTGCAGCCATTACACAGAATGGGGTCCTCCACCGCCATGCCCATATGAGCCCTTACAACACAGCACTCATACTTACATTCTTGGACCAATTGCACAACATAACAGCAGCAAATCAAAACGATCATATGCAATACATTGTTGTCTGGGACACTGTGTCTTTCCACTGCTCTGCTCTGGTTCAGAACTGGTTTCAGCAACATCCACATTTCACCGTCCTATATCTTCCACCATACTCTCCATTTCTCAACCCTATAGAAGAGTTTTTCTCGGCTTGGCGGTGGAACGTATATGATCTCCGTCTCCAGGCTGAGGTACCCCTCATCCAAGCCATGGAGGAGGCCTGTGACCAGATGGAGGTAGCAGCAATGCAAGGATGGATTCGTCATTCAAGACGTTTCTTTCCAAAGTGTCTTGCTAATGACAACATGCCTGCGATTTTGATGAAATTCTCTGGCCAGTGTGGTTTTTAAAAAGAAGTGTATAGTTTTTACAAGAGTGTTTAATTATGCAAGGGATCTGTAGTGTTTTGCTAATTGGGTGTGTGGTTGTGCTAATTGTGTGTAGTGTTTTGAAAACACGGGCCCTGTTTTGAAAATCGTGCTTAAGCAATCCAAAAAAACTGTAATAAATGTACTAGTATTTATTTATTTGTATAATGCTTATTTTCTCATTTAATGTTTTACAGTTTTTTTTCTGATGTGTGCTGGTTACTGCTTGTAGGAGAGATCCAGACCCAATCTTGAGTTGCAGGTTTCTTTAGGCCTTGATCCACCATATGTGATGTTCATGCAGTGATTTATATTATAGTATTATACCTGTTTTTATGCAGTGCGATCTGAGGGCCTGAAAATCATGACCATTTAATACCACCCATTTGATGATCTAAAGTACTGCAAATGATAAATTACAAATGTAATAATTGTATTAAACACTTTGTTAAATACATATTACATAAATACATATATGTGATCACTTTATGCAAAATCTACTATACACCATTCAACTGTGCCATCCAAGACTACTTACTTTAGGGCAAGACTATACAGCTTTAAAAAAAACAGCTGGTCTTATGAGATAGATAGTCATGTGAAATAAATTGATATATTTATGCGCAAGTCTCTTTGGAGCAAAAAACATGCTTATTTTAAGCCTATTCAAGGATCTCAGGTTTGGCACAACAGGAACCAGTCTGAGGTTAAAGGCTGGCTTATGATCTTCCTGTTTACTTTAACTGTCAGACTGTGGGTTTGATATCTGTACGTGTGTGTGTGTGTGTGTGTGTGTGTGTGTGTGTGTGTGTTGGCCGGGGGAGTTAAGCCAGGTATGTGTGTGTACGTGTGTGTGTGTGTGTACGTGTGTGTGTGTGTGTACGTGTGTGTGTGTGTGTGTGTGTGTGTGTGTGTGTGGTGAGGCAGTATGAGTGTGTGTGTGTGTGTGTGTGTGTGTGTGTGTGTGTGTGTGTGTGTGTTGGCTGTGGGGAGTTGAGGCAGGTGTTTGTGTGTGTGTGTGTGTGTGTGTGTGTGTGTGTTTGTGTGGTGAGGTAGTATGAGTGTATGTGAGTGTATGAGTGTGTGTGTGTGTGTGTGTGTGGGGGGTGTAAGCAACATGTTTAATTGTAATCTGTGGTACTATGAATAACAATGCTACTGTCACATTTGTGCGTTTAAGTGCTGTGCAGATTCTTTGTTAGTCATCAAAACTGACAAATATATTTTACTTGCAAATGTTTTTATTATGGGAACATTAAACACATGACCCACATGTATTTAATGTTCCCATAATGAATAAGTTTGCAAGTTTGATGAATAAAATGAGAAACTAAAAAAAACATAGACTGAAATATTTTTTCTTGATATAATTTGTCAAATGAATCAATAAGAAACAAATAACAAAACAATAAAGGTGGTAAACATTTTAGCATAGTTTCCAGTGAAAAGAAAAATTGCAGTGGCCTCACTTTCTGCACAAAAACACTATCATACTGGTAAAGGTTTGGGCCTCTTAGCTCTAAATACAGACTTTTTAATGTATTTGATAAATAAGACAAAGTAATAAATGTTGTTCCAAATCCAGAAGATTCCATAGCCATCTGTACCCAGTGGTATGTGTGGTCTGAAAACATCTACATGATAGTAGTAAATAATAGGAGACAAATGAATAATTAACCTCCCCACATGTTTACCACTTCTAAATTTGAGAAGACACATGTGACGAAAAAGCAGAACAGGTGGTAACAGTTTGGAAAAAAGTGGTGGTAAAAATGATGCAAAGTGCACAAAATAACACAGAAATAAAAATGCAGGGACATCACTTTGTGCACAGAGGCATTGTCAAACTGAAACATTTGTGGGCCCCGCTAGAAGGGAAACTGTAATGCTTTAGCATAGGAAGGAAACTCATTCACCCCAAGGTTCAATGTTTCATGCACAAAACCATTGACAGTGCTAGGCAGTTAAGGGTATATCCTCAATGTCCAAACAGTATCTTTATGGCAGTCCTGAGAATTTACCTTACAACTGTTCAGCTAATTGCACATAACCATATTGCCAAATGGCACACACAGTATTGCCAGTATGTTCTGTTTCTCAATCCACTTGAATATTAAAAGTAATGATTTTTTTGTGTGATACAGCGTCCAGCTTTGACTAAATCTAGCACAACTGTTATAAACTTACAGACAGATCTTTTTTTGCACTTTGATTACAAAAGCAGTTGCTAAAGACTTTATATACATTTCTTGTTAGGAATCTAAAATCTAAACTGCCAAAAAAATTCACTTGAAAACAAAATCCTTATGAGAACATTAAATAGAGCTTATTAAATAAGTTAAATTCACTCTGTTGATTCATATTTGTCACAACACATGTGGGTAATTTGATTATTTAAACTGAGACACTGAGAAACTTCATAGACTGGGGCTCTTTTTCTTATTTTGAAAAATTAACAGGTTAGAGTCATATTAATCAATAACAAAGAAACAACACAACAACAAACAAATCAACAAATAAATAAGTAGTCAAAAAAAAGGTGGTAAAAATTTCTACATAGTAAAAAAGTAAAAATAATATTTTATATATATATATATATATATATATATATATATATATATATATATATATATACAGTGGAACCCAGTTATGTCGATGTCCTAGGGGGTCGCCAAAAAGCATCGAGGTAACCGATGATCGAGATAAATGAAAATCAAAATGGCGGCAATATATTAACGTGCTTGAAATTTCTTTATGTACATGATGTGCGTTAATAAATGAGAATGTGCATGCACGTGTTTTTGGAGGGTTTTTTACACAACAACGTTGCTGCGATTTGTTTGATGAAGGCATGCTATAAAAATACATACAGTACATGTTTATCTGTCAGGAATCCACCTGCCACGCCCCCTTCGGCCCTCTTCATCGTGTCAGGTGCTTTCTCGGCCGCTTTCTCTGAAGCTTCCAGTTTCAATCGCGCACATACGGTGCTCGTTTATCATCATCACTAGCTCCTATTTAAACTTCCACACTCTCACTGTCCGTTATTGTTGGTATATGTTGGTTCACGGCGGTCGTTGTTATCGCACACGCGTATCCCGATACGAGCCTTCCCACCGGCACTCTCTTAACGGCTGCTCTTTTCTTCCCAAAGCAGCGCCGCGCCCCTACTAACACTATGAACACTAGCACTATCTAACAGCAGAGATTCACCAGTATACAATACAACACCTGTAGCAGCTGTAAGGCTTGATTTTTCCGCCACTTCCGCGAGTTCTTCTGCGGCTGCACCGAGATAACTGACGTTAAATGGCAAATTTTTCCCCACGAGATAACCGGGTTCCACTGTATATATATATATATATATATATATATATATATATATATATATATATATATATATATATATATATATACATCTCAGTTAGATTTTTTTATGCCCACAATTGCTGATGGAGGAAGATAAATTTATTTGGTCTCGGACATTCTTAAAAATCCATTTTTAAAGCGGACTTTACGAAAAAGTTAGACATCGTGAGGAGAGGTCGACCAACCCCAAAGCTAGCTAGCTTGTCTCATTGTTTGCTCACCACTTCCAGACCAGTGCCTACGAGCGGTACCACTGGATTACAGCCTCTGAGGAGCGGTGCATTATGAGTATGCATCTCTGGTAAGTAGGTTGTATTTGATTTAAATTCTTAATGTTTTTGTCACGTTATTAGACAAATATTCATTCTGAACTGCTCTAGATGATGTACATGGCACAGTTATGGTTGTAGTGTAGAGCTTTGGAGATGTCTTTACTGGGTTTCTTGCTTTAGTAAAATGGTATTCACCCTCAAATTTGTGAAATGCCTCTCTCTTTGTAATGCCATGCCTTGTTATATTGCGTTTTTGTATGGTATTGATGGTTTCTATAATTGCTACCTGAAAGTGGTAGTATTAAGATGTGGATTAAGGTGGGTAATTCCCCACTGAAGGCCCAGGTACCAAATGCACTGTCATATTTAAGCTCATGTTTGGGCCCCTGCTAAAAGGGAAATTGTAATACTTCAGCAAAGGAAGGAAGTCATTTACCTCAAAGTTTAGTGTTTTCTGTATGCTGAGAATTCAGAAATTATGTATAGTGCCCAGCAGTTAAGGAGGATATTCCCAAGGTTCAAGCTGTATCTTGATTGCAGTCTTGAGAATTTACCTCACAACTTACCAGCTAATAGCACAGAACACGAGACAACACTGTCTTTTCTTCTCATGCTCGGCCCCATGTGAACACCCATGCAGAGGAAGAAGTTCTAAATGATGCCCACTACCAAAGCATCTTACATTCAAGTACCTACAGTATGACAAGTCTCCATTTGGACATCCAAGGGGCTCCACAGGTGAGGACATTTTCTTTATCTAAAACACAAACTCCATACTGCCAAATGGCACGTACATTGTCAGCATGCTATTTTCCTCCCACTGACTTTAATAAAATGCATAGTGTTGCCTGTGTGATTCAGGAATTCAGCATTCAGATTTGTCTAAACACTGCACAACTGTAATAAACTTACAGACAGTTTTGGGCAGTTGTTATTACAACAGTAATTCAAAAGAGTTTGGATGCTGTGTAAAATATAAATAAAAACAGGATGCAATAATTAGCATCTTGAAGCCATATCAAATGTAATTGACAACAGTTCATTAACATGATTGGGTATAAAGAGAGCATGTTTGAGAGTCCCTCAAAAGTAAAGACTGGAGGTTCACCAATCTGTCAAAACTGTGTCTAAAAATTGTTGTACAGTTTCAGTATTATCTTTCTTAATATAAAATTGCACAGTACATAAGATCATAAAAAAATCTTCTTCGAGGGCTTCTTTTTTTTCTTCTTTTTCTTCTTTCGGCTTCTCCCATTAGGGGTCGCCACAGAGGATCATCGTCTACATACCCTGTCCTCTACATCTGCCTCTTTCAAACCAACTACCTGCATGTTTTCCCCTCACCACATCCATAAACCTCCTCCTTGACCTTCTTTTCCTTTTTACCTTCTTTCAGGCAGCTCCATCCTCAGCATTCTCCTACCCCTATTCTCCTATACGATATACCCCATGTCCCTCCTCTGCACATGTCCAAACCATCTCAATCGCACCTCCCTCACTTTGTCTCCAAAACGTCCTACCTGCGCGGTCTCTCTAATAAACTCATTTCTAATCCTGTCCATCGTTGTGACGCCCAACAAAAACCTCAAAATCTTCAGCTCTGCTACCTCCAGCGCCACCTCCTGTCTTTTACTCAATGCCACTGTCTCTAAACCATACAACATTTGCAAGTCTCACCACAGTCCTGTAAACCTTCCCTTTCACTCTTGCAGATACCCTTCTATCACAAATCACTCCTGCCACTCTTCTCCACCCACTTCACCCTGGATGCACTTTTCTTCATTTCCTTAACAAACTCTCCATTACTTCATCTGGGTTGCACCGAATTTCCATTTATAACAGATAAACGATGTTTTGCACTGACAACTTTTTAAGACGACATTGCACTGTTGACCCCAGGTACCTAAATTGATCTGACTTCTCCACCTCTTCTCCCTGCAACCGCACCACTCCACTGCACTCCCTCTAATTCACACACAAGTACTCTGTCTTTCTCCTACTGACCTTTATTTCCCTTCTCTCCAGCATGTACCTCCACCTATCCAGGCTCTTCTCAAACTGCTCCCTACTCTCACCACAAACCACACTATCATCTGCAAACATCATAGTTCACGGAGACTCCTGTCTGACCTCGTCCGTCAACCTGTCCATAACCACTGTAAACAGGAATGGGCTCAGAACCGATCCATGATGCAGTTTAAGCTCCACCTTGAACCAGTCTGTCGTTCCTATTGCACACTTCACTGCTGTCACACTGTCCTCATACATGTCCTGCACCACCTTCGCATACTTCTCTGACACACCTGACTTCCTCATACAATACCACAACTCCTTTCTTGGCATTCTGTCATACGCTTTCTCCAAATCCACAAACACAACTCCTTTTGACCTTCTCTATACTTCTCTATCAACATTCTCAAAGCAAATAATGCGTCTGTGGTGCTCTTCTTCGGCATAAAACCATACTGTTGCTAACAGATAGTCACCTCTTCTCTTAGCCTGGCTTCCATTACTATTTCCCATAACTTCATGGTGTGACTGATAAACTTTATTCACCTGTAGTTACTGCAGGTCTGCACATCTCCCTTATTCTTAAAGATTGGTACCAGCACACTCCTTCTCCATTCCTCAGGCATCCTGTCACCTTCCAGAGGTCAAAAACTCCAATGCCATCTCTCCTGATCATCTCCACATCTCTCCTTAACATCTCCACACTTCTACTGTTATCTGTCATATGTGATCTGGTCCAAACGACTTTCCACTATTCATCCTCTTAAACGCTGCTCTCCTTTCCTCCTTACTAATCCTATTCACTTTCTGCCAACACCCTACAGTCTCCAATCTCCTTCAAATTGCATCTCCTGCATAGAACATAGTCCACCTGTGTGCACCTTCCTCCACTCTTAAACGTCACCCTATGCTCCTCCTCCTTCTTAGAATAACTATTTACCACTGGCTTTTCCATCCTTTCAACAAAATCTAGCACCATCTGCCCTACCACATTCCTCTCCTTAAGGCCATACCTACCCATCACCTCCTCATCACTTCTGTTCTCTTCACCAACATGCCCATTAAAGTCTGCCCCAATCACCAATCTTTATTTCCTCTGTACACTGTCCACTACTTCATCTAACTCACTCCAGAATTTTTATTTTTCCTCCATATCACAACTCAATTGTGGAGCATAATCACTGATGACATTTATCATCACCCCTTGCAGTAAGAGTGCACTGGCTTGTGCAACCCTAATGGCTGGTTTGCTCAAGGGACGAGGCCAAAATTCAATATTGGATGCTTGTGATTTTCAAAAACTGGTGTGATTCTATAATGGAAATCAAAAACTCCTCCAGAAATTATTCTTTGTAAACATAGTTCACCACAAATCATTAAGTCATCCACGAATGTAGGTTAAAGCTTGATCTTGCAAAGGAGAAGCCATATGTAAACATGATCCAGAAATACAGCTGTCTTTTCTAGGCCAAAGTTAACTTAAAGTGGACTGAAACAAAGTGGGGAAAACTGCCCTGTGGCCGAACAAATCAAAATTTTGAATTCCTTTTGGAAACTAAAGATCTAGCCTGTCATCACCACTCAGGTTAAATAGGTTTTAGAGAACATATGCTTATTTTAGATGTCCTTTTCAGGGAAGACCTTCCATATTTCAGCAAGATAATGTTAAACTGTGCACTGCATCATTACATCAACTTGTCTTGAAGAGCCCGGGTGTTGCAGTTCAGACCTTTTACCGACTGAACACATTTGGAACATAATAAAACAATAAATATGACAAGGATAAGACCCAGGATTCTTGAGCAGTTAGAATTTGCAAATCATCGCATTCTGTTTTTTTTTTTTTTTTACCTTTTACACTGCATCTTAATTTGTTTGCAAATGAAGTTATAAAATGTTACTTCACTATAATACTTTTTTCGTCACTTTGATTACATAACCAGTTACTAAAGTCTTTATAACCACAATTGGATATGTATTTTTGGGTAATGATTTTTTTTGTTTTGATTATGTGTTTATTTACAGATGGGCACAGTTCTTGTTAGGCATCTAAACTGTTAAAACTGACAAAAATATTGATTATGGGAACATTTATCATTGTTCGTTAATTCAGTTACATTACCACTGCTGACTATGAGCACATGTGGGTGGCTTGTTAAAGACAGAAACTGTGAAGTCTCAGAAGTCATATATTGAAACCCCTTTTTCTCGCTTTTCATTGACTGAGTCAGGATGTCGTTGTAAACCTCAAACTTCATCTCTATCATATGATGACTCAGCAGTTACAGTTATGTTTATTTTTCTACAGTTCTAAGCATTTAGAAAATGTCAGTAGTGTTGAATTTAGAGCAACTTAGTAAAGCCAGTTGAGCAACGGTTAGCTAATCTCACTGTGCATCTCTATTGATGGTTACACTTGATGGTTACACTTTGTGATATTAATGGTCATTTAATATGATAAGAACGTATGTAGCTGATGTTGCTGTGTACTATAGAATATAGTATTTTTCTTCCATATATAACAGTTTTTAAAATCTGTATAAAACTTTACACAACTGAACAGTGTGTCTGATATAATAATTGATATAGCATTCTTGCAATATTGCAACATTGAAATTATTGAAAGTTTAGAAAGTAAGAAAAAATGAAGTAAATAAAACAGTGCAGTCTGTGTGGGTTTTACAAAACTGGCCTACCTTGGGGTTTGGGGTTAGTAAAACTCACACACACACACACACACACACACACACACACACACACACACACACACACACACCCACAAAGACAATTTCTAATAGGTGCCACCTCTCATACACAGATCATACCCACTTCTCTCTACTCTATTGGAGCACTCTGCAGTACTTTTTTTTATTCAATCTTGCTATATTGTCATAATAAATGTAATCTCATTAAATGATTTAAACATGTTATTTCCAATATTTGTGACATTTGGACTCATCATTAATCTTCATCAGAGCTTGGGACATCAAGGTAGGTCAGGAGAGCTTTACTTTTTTTAATCAAGGCATATTTTATCAAATAGAGATCCATTACATTATTTTTTTGGTGTATTGTTAATGTTTGAGCCAATTCTTTCATGATCTCTTCACCACCAGTTCAAGATCTTTCAGATTAATTCCTTCAGTGCTTGAGTGCATTTTATAATTTCCTGACTGCATCTAATAATAATCATAATCATAATCATAATCATAATAACATTGTGATTTGTCAGGTGTAATTTTCTTTCTTACCTTTAAATAACAAATCATTTTTTAATCAGATCATATGCACTTTTGATAAGATTCTGTTATGTACCCACATCTATATTTCCCTTGTGCAATTATTGTATTGTATCTATTAAATCTGATCTGCCTAAAATTAACCCACTGAAAAAAAAAACAGCAGATTTAGAAGACATTTGAATTTGCTGGTGCTATAACATTGTTATAAGAACAACTTGTGAGCTAAGCACAATCTGTTTCAAGGGGGATCAGGGCTTCTAGTGACTGATTTCTATAATACTTTTTGTTTTATGGCAGCTTTACCCTTGAATGTTAAAAAAATGTGCTTTGTTATCTTGAAAGCCTGTCTAATGTAAAATATATTGCTTATTGCATTGCTTGTCAGTAGTTTTCTTTACTATTAGGAAAAATAGACTAAATTTAAATTTAGTGTCCCCCCAGTATTGAGGATAGTAATATTAAATAAATAAATAATCAGCCATGTTTGAAACTTTGATGACTGAATTGGGACATTTCAATGACAATGTTTCAGGTTTGGTTATTCAACCAGTTCAGTTTTATCAATAAGGCAACAATGTAGTAGATGTAGGTATGCCCATGTTCAGCTGGCATCCGCATTGGGACAGGTAGAAATCAGTGTGGTCGGCTGCACCATATAGGAATGCCTCAGATGCAAACCACACACCATCATAACTTTATACCTCAAAGTCACATGACTTGAATGCTGTGAAATGGTTCACTGTTTCAATTAGAGAAATATTGCATGTGTCACTTAGATTTGTTTGATAGGTGGATTCCCTATCAAATGCTGAAACAGAAAAGTAGTGAAGTAGCAAAGCTGGTAATTTAAAAAATATAAATGATTTAAACGTACAATGACTTCACAAACCATAAGAAATTAAATGAATTGTATCATTTAATAAATTAATGCTGCACTAACACATGTAATCTATGAGAATTTATTAAGAATTTTCAACACTGATGTTTATTTCATTTGCCAAGAAAATATGTGTGTGTGTGTGTGTGTGTGTGTGTGTGTGTGTGTGTGTGTGTGTGTGTGTGTGTGTGTGTGTGTCCGTTCATTCAAAAAATGAACAGAACATGTCTTCTATATGCATTATTTTCAACATTGGCACTCTTGCCCTAACAACATTCAGGCTTTTTGTGTGTGTCGTACATGACTATTCTCACAGATGTGTGTTTTTATCATCTTTGAAATAGATTTGATCTTAGGAGAGATCATTATTGAACGCCATGTGACAGGAGTGTTGGGAGAGGAAGTAAACCTGCATTGTTTGTACACTGGCAAACTCAACGTCAGTCATTCCTTTTGGAAGCGCCGTGATTCAACAGGGCAAAGGGCAAAGTTGTTGGCAGGATACAAAAATGGCAAACCATTTGCAAAAGACAACTTCTCCACTCCAGCATCTATCACTAATCTTACTGTGAAAATGGATATAAACAGCTTAGAGGCAGCTGGAGTTTACACATGTTTGTTCAGCATAGATGATGATGAAATTATGGAAACAGTAATCCTTAGTGTCATTGGTAAGTTCATATGCACCAAGCCCTCTGATATATAAGTTTAAAAATTCCATAGCTATCTGCACACATGAATATAAAAAGCATGAACAGGAGACAATGAAGCTCATGAATAAGTAAAATCCCCATATATTTACCATTTCTGAGTATAAAAATGCATGTTATGAAAGAACAATACAGGTGGTAAGAGTTGGAAAAAAAAGGTAAAAGATGTGGTAAAGCTGCATAGTGCACAAAATAAAACAATAATAAAAAATAAAAATTCAGGGGTATCACTTTGTACACAGGGGCATTGCCATACTGGAACAGTTTTAGGCCCCAGTGAAAATGTTATCATAAGAATGAAGCACATCCAACTCAAAGTTCAATGTTTTGTGTATGCTGAGAATTACAAAATGTAACTCACAGTTCTCCAGTTAATAGCACAAAACCCAAGACAACACGTCTGACAATGTTTCTTTTTTCTCAAGCTCGGCCCCATGTGAGCACCCATGCAGAGGAAGAAGTTCTGAATGGTATTCACTACCAAAGCATCTTCTGTTCATCTTCTAACGCCAAGCCCAATGCGACTCTCCATTGGGACATTCATGGGGCACCACCCAGTGAGGACATTTTCAAAATCCACAACACACACTCCAAACTGCCAAATGACACATACAGTACTGTCAGCATGCTCCGTTTCCCCATCGACTTGAATTCTGAAAGTAGCGTTGCCTGTGTGATTCAACATCCAGCTTTCACTGAGCCTAGCACAACTGTTATAAATTTACAGACATTTGGTAGGTTATTATTGGAATGTTACTACACTATAATTCTTGTGAAAACGTCTTTGCACTTTGAGTATTAAAACATTTACTAAAGTCTGTATTGGGTAATTACATCATTTTCAATTTGACAAAGGTATATGAGTGTGTCTGTGATTCTGCCTCTTGAGTTGACTATGCTACAGTTGATCTCTTTCTGTGTGACATGTGTTTCCTGTATAATATAAATACTGAAAAAAACTGTTCCACTTCCTCTGAAACTGATGCTTTGCACATAAACAAATAAATAAATATTTATTTTCTTATATTTCCTTATAACTTTTTTTAATCTTCCATTTTCCCTATTAAGTTTCTCCAAACATATCCATGGAAGTAGCCCTCACTGAAAAAGAAGGAAAAGCAGTCTTTGAGGTCATCTGTAGTGCAAAAGGAGGAAGGCCTCATCCGTCAATCACTTGGATTCAACCTGAATCTGCAGACACATCATGCTCTGCTAATTTTGTAAACTTTGAACTGGTTTCTAGTTCTCAGTGCTTTCCATTAGATGTTTATGAGGGGAAAAACATCACCTGTGTATTTGGATACTCTCTTCTTGCTGCCTTGGAGAAAACCATTACACTGCCAACATACTGTGAGTATTAGCACAATATTCAACATTGATTGTGTGTGTGTGTGTGTGTGTGTGTGTGTGTGTGTGTGTATGTGCATGCAAATTGTTTACTGCCCTTAATGCATCTTATTTTCTAGATCTCACCACTCTTCATCTGACAAATAGCAGTATTAGGATGGACCATTTGAACAACTCTAATTTGCTGATATTAAAAGAGGAGGACGGTGACATTAGAGTCGGCATTGAAGTGTTAGGAAATGTCCCAAGATATGAAATTAATTGCACAAAGTAAGAGTTCTCAATAGCTATAATTTTAATTTTTAAGGATATTAGGGATTAGACAGATGGCTGATCCATGTACAGAATACTGATATTTGTATCTGCTTTTCAGGGATGGTGAACCTCTCTCAGAGTATGGGTATGTGGATAGTATTGGTCTCATGATAAGAGGCCCAGTTAGGGCAAACCATGCAGGCATATACCAGTGCCAAGCCTTCTACTACAAACATACAGCTTCTTTACAGTTTGAGATAGATGTGAAGACCAAATTCAGAGAACCAGGTACAAGCAAAATATTTGTTTTCCTAAAACTCTCTTTGGTTTTACTTGAGTGTTCATTTAACGTTATTTCATCTTATGGATCACATCTCTTTCTAAAAGCAATTGCTTGCTTACCTCAAGATCTAACTTCATATTGTCTGTTTCTCCCTAGCAAAAGCATTTATAATTCATATTTCTGCTTGTATGTAAGTTATTAATTATTTGGGTTTAATTCCTCACAGCTCCTATAAAAGTGACACTGACATCCAACACATCTTGGGAGAATGGATTTGAGTATAGCGAGCTGAAATGCATGGCAGATAATGTGTCTCCTGATGCTAAAATCACTTGGGAAACAGGAAACTGCAGCAATGGAATCAGTGCCTCTAAGCATGGAAATGTTGTATTTGGAAGTCAGCAGGACAATGGTGTGGTTTGGAGCACAGTATGGCTCCCAATTTATTCCTATGCAGGATGCACAGTAATTTGTGAGGTTCTTTACCATTCATCGTTAGAGAAACCGGTACAAAAGAGCATCGATATCCCTTTAATAGGTAAAATTTACAACATTGTACTGATTAAGGGATACAACGTTATAATACTATAAACTACAAAAGATCTATACAATATAATCAAATTCCTCAATAGTATTTACAATGGGCTCCTAAAAATAAGTTATTGTCAGATGTATATTATATTAAGTTTATATATTATATTTAATGCTGTTTTATATTATAAATAACAATTTTCCTCTATTTAGCAACTCTCTAATAGTTGATTGTTACCAGGTCGGCTTAGGTTAGCACTTAAAATTTTGGGACCTGGATTCACTATGCCACAGTTCAAACCTTCAAACATTTAGTGATCACTGGTATTGCGTTGATTACAAACTTTCACTTGTCTTCCATTAGAACCACCCAGAAGTCATGTGAACGTCAGTTTGCAGAGAGACTCCACACACTGGACTGCTGTGTGCAAAAGTGTTGAAGCCATTGCCAACATCTCCTGGGTCATTTCTGATACCAATATAACTGCTCTACCGTTGGTCATAAATAAAACAATAGAGGGCAATAAGGTGCTACTCACATGCATTTATAAATTTAATCTGAAGCAGCATGAAGGAAAATTCTTGACATGTGTAATCCAAAATGTGTACGGGGAAATACGGAGAACCATACATGTCCCACATTTTGGTAAGTTGATCACTGACAAATTAAAATTTAACAAGCAAAGATTGGTTTTTAAAAAATCAAGCATAAATTTGTTCTGTACATATTTATTTTGTGGCCAAACGTACATGAACACTGAGTATTAAACATTCAAGAGCAATAGTGAGGTCAAGCATTTGGTGTCAGGTGAAAAGCTTGGCATACAAACTGACTTCCAGTTCATCTCAAAAGTCTTTCGTGGCCAATTTAGGCTACCCAAGTTCTCCATACCAACCCTGGTAAACCATATCTTTATGGATATCACTTTGTGTTAAGGGGCACTGCTATACCAGTACATGTTTGTGCACACTCATTCCAGTGAAAGAAATATGATTAATACTAATTAATATAAAAAAAATAGATATATTAATATTATATGTGTACTTTATTAACATTTAGTAAAAAATACACATTTCTGCTCTTCCTTTGATTCTGCAGTTATCTCATCTATTGTGGTTTGTAACAAAACAATTCCACATGCCAAACATACTGGCTTGCACAGAGTGGCTATACAGGAAAATGTTTCCAATCAGAGGATAATTTTTAGAGTTAATGGGAATGCATCATCATTATCTAATATAAAATGTTTCAGGTAAGATAAGTTAGAACAAATTTGTGTGCAATGTCCTTATTACAATACCATATTTCAATAACATATTTCAAATGAAAAAAAAATGCTAAACTTTTATGAAAAATCTATAACTATAAGTCTTCAAAATGCTCCACATTAACTTAAAACATTTACTTTTCTGAATTATTAAGAAAGCAACACAACAACAATATGTTATTACAGCTATTGCATATCAGTGGTTGTCCTTATGTCTGTGCTTGACTGATATTAGGTCCAATGGACTTTCTGCACAAACTCAGGGTATGGCCCTGGTTTTTCCCCAGCAAGTGTCAGAGAGTGATGCTGGTTTGTATACATGCTTTTCATCATGGTCCAATCACAATGCCACAGTCACTGTTCTGGTGGAGGTAACCAGCCAGGAAATACACAGCAGTGAGTACTACTTTGCCCTAAGTGAAATTATAGTGTCTATACAATGGGCCTTGTTATAACCACATAATAACAAATAATATCAACTATTAATTTAATTAAACATTATATGGCAAAACTTTAAATCTTCTTTCTTTTATAAGGCATAGTGATGCTTATCCTGATCTGCTTTTCCTCTGCTGTTGCAATCACCCTTATATTGATGGTTGTACTCTGCATATTCTGGTGAGTTCTGGTGTTGTTTATTTAAACAACTGTTTCTTCCAGATATAGGTGAGATTGTAGGCAAAACAGGAAACAAGGTTGTACACCTAGACCTGCGTGACATGCTATTCATAAACAGGATACGCAGTGGTTTATATAGACAGGATACCTACTGCCACAGTACACCTTCTGTTTAGCAAAAACAGATTCTTTTAATGACAGTGGATGTATGTGAATTCTTATTTGCCTCTTAGCTTTTCACAGTAGGAATGAACTCATAGGGAAGATTTTAGGGTGTGCTAAAATATGCTAATCATTATACAATTAAGCAACTGAAATTAATTGAATTAAATCAGGGATGGTAAAGGATATAATGAAGCATTCTATGAAGTTTGTACTCTGCAAGTGTTAAATTTCATCGTTACATTTTAATAGACTTCAGGCTTGCTGCACTGGCTTGGTGTAAAAATAATTTTTTGCTTCTGTCTCCCTTTGTAGCAAAAGAAATAAAGAGGTGCAATGTTCAAATCAGGTACAGTATGTATATTTAATGACATTTTTAATTGTTTAATTTCAGTGCCAACTTCAGCTGATCTGTGCCAATGTGTTTTATATAAAGGACTGGAAGAAACGCGAGTCCCTGGCTGCCTTGATGCAGGACCAACGCTCACCAGAAGTCAAGAAAGCCAAAGGGCAAGGGCAAGAGTATGCAGAGTTAGTGCACTACTCCATAGTGATTGATGTGAAAAGCATGGTGTGAAGGAAGCTAAGAGTATTCAAAGGTCTAAAATATGAATAGATCTTAAAAAGCATTATGTGGATATAGTGTATATGAAAAACAAAAACGAAAAGTATCCAACATCACGCTTGCAACACTTCATTTGTAGTGTTTTTCATCTGTGATATGAATGAACTCAATGAAAGACTTATTAACATGTACTTTCATTACAGTAGCTCTTCCATCATTAATTACAAACACACACATGAATGGGTTTGAAAGGCTCATAGAAAGTGGCCAAAGGCACTTTTGGGACTAAGTGTGGAAAAGTAACAAGTAATGCTGACTACCATTGACTTGTTGCACCGTTGCTTACTAATAAGTAAATGTAGTATAAAATGTATTAATGCAAAATAAAATCTATTAATGTATGTCTAACTTAACTGTAATAAAAAAAAGAAACTATAGTATTGCCCTATCACAACTAAATCCAGCATTTGCTTACATTTCACCTCCCTGAGGACACAGGAAAATCATTTAAATTAGTGGTGCTGTAATTGTAACAGTATTAATGACGTCAACTCTTTTTAACAAAGACTGTGTTATAATCATTTAAATAAACACAGAATAATTCATCACTTAGTTTTAAAATTTAGATTATTTAGTTATACATTTTGCTTGCTATATAGTGCTTTAGTGTTATAATCATATCGGTATATCATATATCATAATTTTGACTGTTAGGAGGAAAAGCACTGAAGGTGTGCAATGACATGTGCATTGTTAATCTCCCTTTATTATTATTATTATTTCTCTTCTGTTTCTTTTTCTTCAGGCTACTGCAGCCCTTACACTGTAAAAAGTCTTTAAATGGGTAGATTTAATGAATAAATGTAATGAGAAAACTTAATTTAACAAAATGATTTTCTTGTTGTTGGTTTTTTTACAGTTTTTGTATAAAATATGTATATATATATATATATATATATATATATATATATATATATATATATACACACACACATTCACTCACTGGCCACTTTATTAGGTACACCTTACTAGTACCGGGTTGGACCCCCTTTTACCTTTAGAGCTGCCTTAATCCTTCTTAGCATAGATTCAACAAGGTACTGGAAACATTCCTCAGAGATTTTGGTCCATATTGACATGATAGCATCACGCAGTTGCTGCAGATTTGTCGGCTGCACATCCATGATGCGAATCTCCCGTTCCACCACATCCCAAAGGTGCTCTATTGGATTGAGATCTGGTGACTGTGGAGGCCATTCGAGTACAGTGAACTGATTGTCATGTTCAAGAAACCAGTCTGAGATGATTTGCGCTTTATGACATGGCGCGTTATCTTGCTGAAAGTAGCCATCAGAAGATGGGTAAACTGTGGTCATGAAGGGATGGACATGGTCAGCAACAGTACTCAGGTAGGCTGTGGCGTTGACACGATGCTCAACTGCTACTAATGGGCCCAAAGTGTGCCAAGAAAATATCCCCCACACCATTACACCACCACCACCAGCCTGAACCGTTGATACAAGGCAGGATGGATCCATGCTTTCATGTTGTTGATGCCAAATTCTGACCCTACCATCCGAATGTCGCAGCAGAAATCGAGACTCATCAGACCAGGCAACTTTTTCCAATTTCTATTGTCCAATTTTGGTGAGCCTGTGCGAATTGTAGCCTCAGTTTCCTGTTTTATCTGTCAGGAGTGGCACCCGGTGTGGTCTTCTGCTGCTGTAGCCCATCCACCTCAAGGTTCGACGTGTTGTGCATTCAGAGATGCTCTTCTGCATA
The DNA here is from genome assembly GCF_014805685.1 of Silurus meridionalis. Lineage (NCBI taxonomy): Eukaryota > Metazoa > Chordata > Actinopteri > Siluriformes > Siluridae > Silurus > Silurus meridionalis. The sequence goes on along the minus strand of NC_060895.1, from coordinate 5,375,701 downwards.
CCTTGGTTGTAACGAGTGGTTATTTGAGTTACTGTTGCCTTTCTATCAGTTTGAACCAGTCTGGCCATTTTCCTCTGACCACTGGCATCAACAAGGCATTTGCACCAACAAAACTGTCGCTCACTGGATATTTTCTCTTTTTCGGACCATTCTCTGTAAACCCTAGAGATGGTTGTGTGTGAAAATCCCAGTAGATCAGCATTTTCTGAAATACTCAGACCAGCCCGGCTGGCACCAACAACCATGCCACGTTCAAAGTCACTTAAATCATCTTTCTTCCCCATTCTGACGCTCGGTTTGAACTGCAGCAGATCGTCTTGACCAGGGGTGGCCAACCAGTCAGAGACCGAGAGCCACATTTTTGACTGTGTTACCCCAAAGAGCCACATCATACACATGGGCACAGATGAACATCACCCATCCTTTCCTCTTACACACACACACACACACACACACACACACACACACACACACACACACACACCTTTTCTTTTACTATGCATGTTACTTAGTGGGACTTTTGGCATTCTTTGCCTTGAACAATCCCCTTCAAATCTGCCTCGTATTCCGTTGTTGCCACTCGAAGCAATTCTTTCACATGGGTGTCAGTCAGAACAGATCGATGCTTTGATTTCATGTGTTTCAGGGTAGAAAACAAGGACTTTGTTTGTGGGTTTTTTTTATGTGCGTGTTCACTTCGCTTGAGTTCAATACGGTATTTTCGTCAAATGCGCATGTGCGTGAGATGAATATACCGCAGGGGTGGGCAATTAATTTTTACAAGGGGCCACATGAGAAACCTGAATTGTGTCAGAGGGCCACACCAACGATAATATTCCCATCACTGGAAAACTTTCCTGCCTTTTCAAAAACGTCCGCTACAGGCGGAGTGTGCATGCTCGGATTGACTACTTTTCTGCGTCGCGTTCTTCTCATATTCAGAATGGCAATCGGGATGTTTGGATTTCAGGTGATAAATTAAACCTGACTTGGAGAAACTCTTTGCAGAGACACCCCCTCTTGAAATTTCGCGAGCCGCGGGTTGGCCACCCCTGGTCTTGACCATGTCTACATGCCTAAATGCATTGAGTTGCTGCCATGTGATTGGCTGATTAGAAATTTGCGTTAAGGAGCAGTTGGACAGGTGTACCTAATAAAGTGGCCGGTGAGTGTACATACATACATACATATAATGTATGTGTGTTGACTCCCATTTTCAGAGCATATGTATATTTGAAAATGTAACGCATGTTTTTACACCGATAAACGAAGTTACAGACTATAAAGACTAAATAAACTAGCATTGCAGATGTACAATGTGTATGCTATTTCCCCATTCCCGTTTCCCCATTCACCTAAACACTTTAAGCCAGATATAATTGAAAAACCTCAACTTTACCAAATGAACCTGATTTGATGTGAGTGATCGTATTTATAAAGACACTGGAACAAATCAATCAACAAATGCCTCAGAAGAAATTACTAGAAAAATTGGATCACTTCTTTTAAAATCGGAAAGTGTATATAATGTGTTTAGTAAATGCATTGATGAGCTGGTGGAAGAGATAAATTTTATTTGCACAGCTTCTGCTCCCATTAGCCAACAAGTTGCTCATAGAATTTTGTAGAAATACAGCTGTTCTGTTATGGAGGACATGGTTACAGAATTGGTGGAGGAACCGTGCAAGTCATATCCTTATACGCAGTATAAGGTCATATAAGTATGTCATACGCAGTGCACTAGGAGTTAAAGGGCACTTTGTTTCTTCCTTTAAGAAAACACCATCTGAAGTGCGCTCCACACTAACTGCAATACATTGATGCAGTGGTGGGCCATGCATTTGGTCCCTGGGCCTTCAGTGGGGACATACCTGACTTAATATACCTCTTTATACCACCACTATCACGTTGCAATCATAGAAACCATCAATACTATAAAAACACAGTATAACAACGTGGCATTACAGAGCGAGAGAGAAGGGCATTTCTACGGTGGCCGAGAAGTGCAAACCACCTTAACAAATCAGAAAACAAATAAAAAAATTAGAAAACACTAACAACTCTGAAAACAATATAACAAATGCAAAAACAAAATAACAAATCCAAAGGCAAAATAATAAATCCAAAAACAAAATAACAAATCCGAAAACACAATGACAATTTAGACAAACTGGAAAAGGTAGGTATAGTTTGTGAATGGAACACTTACCGATCATTGGACGAGACACCTATCATTCAAGATATGAAATCTTATAACTTTGTTTCTTGTACATGTGTAAAGTTATCCATTTACTTTAAACTATTATTTTTTTATTTCCATTAGTGCACCTTTAAATATAAGAAAATAACAGAATTAAACATTGGAAAGCAAAGAGAAACTGTTGTACTTCAGGTATATCTTGAATGACAGGTGTCTTGTCCAATGATCTGTAAGTGTTCCATTCACAAACTATATCTACCTTTTCCGGTTTGTCTGAATTGTTGCACTAAACACATTAGAAGCATAGAGATGTTTAGGTGAGATGCAGTGGAGTGGAGATTGTTTAAAAGGATTTTGGAAGGTGAGAAGATGCCTGAGGAATGAAGAGTGTGCTGGTACCGATCTATAAGAATAAGGGAGATGTGCAGACCTGCAGTAACTACAGGGGAATAAAGTTGATCAGTCACATCATGAAGTTATGGGAAAGAGTAGTGGAAGCCAGGCTGAGAGAAGAGGTGACCACCTTAGAGCAACAGTATGGTTTTATGCCAAGGAAGAGCACCACAGACGCATTATTTGCTTTGAGAATGTTAATGGTGTAGTATAGAGAAGGTCAGAAGAAGTTGCATTGTGTGTTTGTGGATTAAGAGAAAGCGTACAACACGGTGTCAAGAGAGGAGTTGTAGTATTGTATGAGGAATTCAGGTGTGTCAGAGAAGTAAGTGAGGGTGGTGCAGGACATGTATGGGGACAGTGTGACAGCAGTGGAGTGTGCAGTAGAAACCACAGACTGGTTTAAGTTGGAGGTTGGACTGCATCAAAGATCGGCTTTGAGCCCTTTCCTGTTTGCAGTGGTGATAGACATGTTGACAGACAAGGCCAGAGAGGAGTCTCCATGGACTATGATGTTTGCGGATAATATTAAGATTTGTGGTGTAGGGAGCAGGTGGAGAAGAGTTCAGGTACCTGGTGTCAACAGTGCAGAGTAATGGAGAATGTGTTAGAGAACTGAAAAGAGTGCAGGCAGGGTGGAGTGGGTGGCAGGAGTGATTTGTGATAGAAGGGTATCTGCAAGAGTGAAAGGGAAAGTTTATAGGATTGTGGTGAGACCTGCACTTTTGAGACTCAAAGAGACCTGCACTTTTGAGACTTGTGGTAAGACTTAAAGCACTTTTGTACATCGCTCTGGATAAAAGCGTCTGCTAAATGCCCCAAATGTAGATGTAAATGCGATGTTGTATGGTTTAGAGACAGTGGCATTAAGTAAAAGACAGGAGGTGGAGCTGGAGGTAACAGAGCTGTAGATGTTGAGGTTTTCGTTGGGAGTGACGAGGATGGACAGGATTAGAAACAAGTTTAATAGAGGGACAGTGCATGTAGGACGTTTTGGTAACAAATCGAGGGAGGCGAGATTGAGATGGTTTGGACATGTGCAGAGGAGGGACATGTGGTATATCGGTCGGAGAATGCTGAGGATGGAGCCACCAGGAAGGAGGAAAAGAGGAAGGCCAAGGAGGTGGTTTATGGATGTGGTGAAGGAAGACATGAGGTAGTTGGGTTGAAAGAGGCAGATGTAGAGGACAGGGGGGGGTATGGGGACGGATGATCCACTGTGGCGACCCCTTTATTAAGCAATTACTCATATACAAACAACGTGGCAATAACAAGTACAATTTACATTACAATACACAGAACAGGTGCATAAAAATACAAATATATACACATATTTAGGGGAAGAAGGAAAAAATTGATAAATAAATAACATTTATAATAATAATAATAATAGTAATAATAATAATAATAATAATAATAATAATAATAATAATTAAAAATGTATACAAAAAGGATAAAAATAATAGGACAAAATAAACAGGACTATTATTTATTCTGTAAATCATATTTTTCTATAAAGAACATAAGATTCATTGCATATTTTTTTTTTATCACTTTAAGGGCTTTTGTGAAATAAATAAACTCATTATAAAATGCAAAAAAGGTTGGTTTCACTTTCAAGTATTTAGATTTGTATATAATAACTTTTCCCATCAGAAATATAATATTAACAAGAAAGTCGTGTTTGTTATTGTTCATTACAAGTCCGAAAATTATGTCCTTCACAGTGAAATTTCTTAGATGGAAAACCTTTGGGTAAAGCCAGTTGTGAATATGAGGCAATAAAGTGTCTGAAGTACAATTCAATTCATTTTTATTTGTATAGCGCTTTTAACAATGAACATTGTCTTAAAGCAGCTTTAAACAGATAACAGTATCTGAGTGAACTTCTGTACCAGTATGATCCACGCCTACTTAGATCAAAAGGTGCTGGCTATCTGTTGGTACCTCAAATAATGAAGACTACAGCAGGGGGCAGATCTTTCTCTTATAAAGCCCCACAGTTATGGAACAGCCTTCCAATCAGTGTTCGGGACTCAGACACAGTCTCTGTGTTCAAGTTGAGGTTGAAAACTTATTTATTTAGTCAAGTCTTTTATCAGTAGATTTTTTTTTCTTAGGTAAAGGCGCCGATCTGGAGGGAACATGGATATAGAGTGTTTGGTGAACTGGGATATTTGTATGCTATCGTCCCCTCACTCTCACACGTTCATGGTGGTGTGGTGGGTCGTCTCTTATCCCAGAGATCCCTCATGTCTGTGTTACCTTCTGGTTCTCCCTTTTAGTTATGCTGCCATAGCGAGCCTTGCCGGAGTCCAGACTGCACAATGACATTAACTTTCATACAACAATAAGGACACTTAATAATCCATATCCATGTTCCTGCCCCTCCCGGTCCATCCTCGTCACTCCCAACGAAAACTTTAACATCTTCAGCTCTGCTACCTCCAGCTACGCTTCATGTCTTTTACTCAATACCACTGTCTCTAAACCATACAACATCGCAGGTCTCACCACAGTCCTATAAACTTTCCCTTTCATTCATGCAGATACCCTACTATTACAAATCACTCTTGCTCACTCTTCTCCCCCCACTCCACCCTGCCTGCACTCTTTTCTTTACTTCCCTAACACACTCTCCATTATTTTGCACTGTTGACCCCAGGTACCGGAACTCCTCCACCTTCTCCACCTCTTCTTCCTGCAACCGCACCCCTCCACTGCCCTCCCTTTTATTCACACACATGTACTCTGTCTTACTCCTACTGACTTTGACATATCTACTTATGTGAAAGTCTATCTTATCCTGATCTGAAAATTTCAGAGCATTGTCAGAAGTTGCAAGAAGTTTTCCCTAAGCTGAAACTGACACCAAAACACCATTTTCTGGAGGCATATGCTGCTCTGATAGAAGCTTTGGTCCTATAGTTGGAAAAGGGACTATGCACTTTAAGGCCAAACAAGTTGTTTAAATGAGTACTCACATGCATGGGTAACTTCAAGAATGTTTTGTTGTCTCTTTCCACTAAACATCAGATGATGATGATGGCCTACCATTGGCAGATCTCTCCTCTGGAAGTACTAGATGATAGAATCCAAGAGTCTGTTAAGGAACTGTTCTCTTAGCTAACCAGCTAACCAGCATACAGTTGTCAAATAACCTACTATAGGACACGGTATTCTGCTGGAATGTTCCACTGCAGGGCTACCTGATTTTGTTAAGATTATACATACAGTGATTTTGGAAACCAATGGCTACTTTATTGTAAAGAAACTCAGTGCCTGTTACCTGGAGTCTTTTCTGTTAGAAAGCAGTGGGGAATTGATTCCTTTTCATCACCATAGCCTTCAAAATCATTATCCATTGGCATTTTATTCTGTGGAGGGAAAAGGCAACGGTTACAATGAAAAGACACATTTATTGCAGTTAACCATAATACTAAGTACCTTTATAGCTAAGGCAACTGCATATGTCTACAACAACACTAATTACGTAAAAACTGCTTTATAACATTTAAATGATCAAAGTAGCACAGTTTGCAAAGGCAATCAACAACACAGTTTTCTACGAGTGTCAGTGAATTTTTTGTTCTTGTTTCTTGTTTCTTGTATTTTAGACATGGAAACATGGATTCAACAGCTCTCAGGGTATTCTTTGACCACAGTATAGAGAAGCTAACACTGCCATCTGGAATACCAGAGTCCTTGGAGATGTTATACTTCACTGTCAAGCAGTCTTTAAATATTACAGATGATATCAGTCTTCAGTACATGGGTTCAGATTTTGAGGTTTTTTTTACTCTTCATTCCACTACTCTCCATTGCACCAGTAGTTCCCCTTCAGGAACTCGAGCTGCGGCGAAACGCTATGGGAACGCCCCTGCGTGACCGCGCTCTGAACCACGTGTGTAATCTGACCAATAGGCGTTTGGGCGTGGCGTCATCAGCGGGCGACGCCGCGTAAACAGGAAGCTACAAATGGCTGCGAGATGGACCAGACGCCAGCTTTCTGCTCGTTCAGGTAGCGCTGTTTCGCTGTGTTTTCTGGTCGGTGATGGCTGGCAGACAGGGTTTCCGTGGCGCGTGCATCCGTGTCCGCGTTTTATTACCGGTAAGGATTCGCATGATCGGTGCGTTGTTTGCCTAGGAGTGGAGCATGCACAATCGGCTCTCGAGGGAGTCGATTGCTCTCATTGTAGCCGCATGGCTATGCGCCGCTTCGCTCGGAGGCGCTCTTTGAGAGGAGCTCTCTCCCTCGCGGCTCGGTCCCGCTCTCGCCGAGGCAAGCGGCGCCCGGCGCTCGTGGGGCTCGCAGGCGATTTAGCGGCGAGTTGGAGTCGGATGAGTCCGCTTCAGCCGTCGGCTGAATTGAGCTTCGGCTCTATTGGGGAAGCAGGCCCGATGGCTGCTTCTTCTCCCGGTACGAGCAGCGCGGCATTACATGTCTCTCTCTCCGAGGAGGGTGAGCTGATGGATGCTAGCGAGCCCGTGGAGCCCTCTCAGCCTGTGCTGTACGAGGAGCTCCTCGAGGTCGTGACACGAGCCGTTGCTAAGCTGGATCTAGCTTGGCGGTGGAGCAGCAGAGACAGCGCGCGCAGTAAGCTGGATGAGCGTTTTCTGCGTCCTGTGTCGCTTCCTCGGCGCCGGGGCCTGCCGTTTTTTCCTGATCTGCACGCCGAGGTGTCCAGTTCTTGGGAAACCCCATACTCAGCGCGTGCTTCGCCACACCACTCCTCGATTTATGCAATGTGGTTGGGGCTAAGGCGTGCGGCTATGGGCGATGCCGGCGTGTCGAAGAGGCGCTAGCTAGCTACCTCTCTCCTAGCGTGGCATCGTCGCTAAAGGCTCCGGTGTTCCCTACTAAACCGCTACGTGCTACATCGGCTTTAGTGGGGAAGGCTTACGCGCAGCGGTCAGGCTGCGGGATGTCTCCACACCATGGGTGTGTTGCAGGCATACCAGGCTGACCTGCTGCGTGACTTGGATGAGGGACTTAGCTCCGGGGCCACCGACATTAAGGAGTTACGTCGCTGCCGACCTAACCCTTCGGGCCACGAAGCACACGGCGCGGGCCGTTGGTCGGTCCATGGCGGCCCTGGTAGCCACAGGCGGCATCTGTGGCTCACCCTGTCCGACCTCCCGGACAAGGATCGAGCTGTGCTCTTGAACGCACCGATGGCTCCTCCTGGTCTGTTTGGTGGCGCCGTGGCGGTCGTGAACAGGTTTCAGGAGTCTAAGAAGCAGTCGGCGGCGTTTCAGCAGTACCTCCCTCGCCGGTCACGTGGGGCTGGTCGGCGGCAGCCCCAGCCTGGTCCTTCCGGGCACCATGAGCTCAGAAACAGAGCGTCGCCACCCGGTCTCCGCTGGCGGGTCCTAAGGTCCCAGGCGTCGCTCTGGGCCCAAGAAGGAGCGGGCTGACCTGAGGGTCACCCTCGGCTCCAGCAAACGGGCCGTGGTGCGGAAATCCTGACGATTTTCGGTCGAGGGGGCGGAGTTCGCCTCACGCTACGGTGCCCGTCCCTCCCCCGCACCACCAGGAGGCCGGGCCGTGGCCTCTGCCACAGGATGTGCTTCAGAGCGCGGCCGCCCTCCAGCGGGTGCCTCCCTCCACCCAAAGTCTCGGTACGGATGGGGGAGCCCCGCCGCCTCTTTCGAGGTGTCTTCAGCTGCAGGGCCCCGCCCCAGCTGCTCTGAGTGGGTCAGAGGCCAGTCCCGAGGGGCTGGTTCCCCTGAGGAACTTTCTGGCAGCTTGGGAGGTGCTGCCAGGAGTCTCCCAGTGGGTCCTGCGGACCGTGGAAGGGGGTTACGCACTGCAGTTCGCGTCCTCTCCTCCCCGTTTCAACGGGGTGTGTCCCACCCTGGTGGGTCCCGAGCAGGCTCTGGTCCTGGAACAGGAAGTGCGCACGCTCCTGGGGAAAGGGGCCATCGAGGTGGTTCCCCCCTCGGTTCGAGAGTCAGGCTTCTACAGCCCGTACTTCGTTGTTCCGAAGAAGGATGGGGGGTTGCGTCCCATTCTGGATCTTCGCTCCTTGAACCGCTCTCTCAGGAGACTCAGGTTCAGGATGCTCACCCTCAAGGGGGTCGTGACGCTTATCAGGTCCGGGGACTGGTTCGTCACTGTAGATCTGAAGGACGCGTACTTTCACATCTCCATCCTTCCTGCACACAGGAGGTTCCTGAGGTTTGCTTTCGGGGGCGTAGCATACCAATATCGGGTCCTCCCGTTCGGTCTGGCACTCTCACCCCGCACCTTCACGTTGTGCGTCGATGCTGCACTGGCCCCGCTGCGGCTTCAGGGCATCCGCATTGTGAATTACATCGACGATTGGTTGATCGTGGCTCCCTCGGAGCACCAGGCGGTTCGGCATCGAGATGTCGTCCTCTCCTGCATGAAGGTGCTTGGGTTTCGGCTAAACGCCAGGAAGAGCGTGCTTTCTCCTGCACAGAGAACCACCTTTTTGGGCGTGGTATGGGACGCGGCCAGGATGCAGGCACAGTTGTCGCCTGCTCGGGTCGAAGTCATCCTTACGGCCGTCAGGAGGGTGCGGGAAGGCCAGCCACTCACTGTACGGCAGTTCCAGAGGCTGCTGGGGCTCATGGCGGCATCCAGCATAGTTCGCTCGGGCTCCTGCACATGAGGCCCCTCCAGTGGTGGCTCGGGGCAGGGGTTCTCCTCAGGGAAACCCGCATCGCACTATCAAGGTCTCATGGCGTGCCCTTGAGCCTTGGATGTCTGGAGAGACCGGACATTCCTGTCCCGTGGCCCGGTGTTGGGGGTTCCGTGTCGTCGCATGACGCTTACGACGGACGCCTCCCTCACAGGGTGGGAGCGGTCATGAGTGGCCACTCCGCCCAGGGTTTGTGGGCGGCCACGTCTCTCGTGGCACATAAATTGCCTGGAGATGATGGCGGTGTTTTGGGGTTAAAACACTTTCTCCCGGACCTGAGAGATCGCCATGTGTTGGTCCGTCACGGACAACACAGCGGTAGTCTCCTACATCAACCACCAGGGGGTCTCGATCTCGCCCCTTGTACAAGCTAGCACGGGCGGTCCTCTTGTGGTCTCAGGACAGGTTCCTGTCCCTGAGGGCCATTACATCCCGGTCGGTTGAATGTCAGAGCAGACGCCTGTCGAGGCAGGGGCCGAGGCCTGGGAATGGCGTCTCCACCCGAGGTGGTGGAGCTGGTATGGCGGAGGTTCTACAGAGCCCAAGTGGATCTTTTGCGACCCAGGAGACCTCGCACTGTCCCTCTGGTTCTCTCTCTCACCCAGCCCGTTAGGGCTGGATGCCATGGTGCAGTCGTGGCCGAGGCTACGTCTGTACGCCTTCCCCCCGATCGCTCTGCTCCCAGGAGTTCTGGAAAGGGTTCGCCGGGAGGGAGTCCGTCTCCTCCTGGTGGCGCCTCGATGGCCGAGCAAGCCGTGGTTTGCGGATCTGGTGCCCCTACTCGAGGGCCCTCCGTGGGAGATTCCACCCAGGAGGGATCTTCTCTCTCAGGCGGGCGGGACCCTGGTTCACCCCCGCCCAGAGTTGTGGAGGCTGTGGCTGTGGCCCCTGAAGGGGCGCGGTTCGTGGCAGCCGGTCTCTCCACCGAGGTGGTAGAGACCCTTCTCCACTCCAGAGCTCCCTCCACGAGGAGGTCGACGCCACACGCTGGCGACTGTTCACGTCTTGGTGCGAGCACCGTGGCCTGGATCCTGTTAACTGCCCGGTTGGGTCCGTTCTGGGGTTCCTACAGGAACAGTTTTCAGCAGGGTTAACCCCCTCGACCCTGAAGGTTTACGTGTCGGCCATCGCGGCATATAGCTCCCCGCCTGCGGGGCAGTCGCTGGGTAGACACCCACTGGTAACACGTTTCCTCCGTGGCACCCGGAGGCTGCGGCCCGGGACGCGACCCAGAGTGCCTGTCTGGGATCTGGCTGTTGTGCTGGCGGCTCTTTCTGAGCCCCCCTTCGAGCCGTTGGCCGATGTGGCCCTTAGGTTTCTGTCGGTTAAGACCACCTTTCTGTTGGCGATTTCCTCCCTGAAGAGGATTGGGGATCTGCAGGCTCTGTCCATGGCCCCGTCTCGCCTGGAGTTTGCCCCTGGCATGGCCAAGGTGTTTCTCTACCGAAACCTGGAGTGCGTGCCTAAGGTGCCTCGGCCCCTCACGCCCTGTCGTGTTGCAGGCATTCTGCCCTCCTCCGTTTACTGCCCCCGACCAGGAGCGACAGCACCGACTGTGTCCGGTGCGAGCACTGGATACTTACCTCCGCAGGACGAGTCCTTGGAGGAAGTCGAACAGCTGCTTGTCTGCTATGGCCCTAATAAGAAAGGTTTTCCGCCAATAAGCAGACATTGAGCAGATGGGTTGTGGATGCGATTGTGTCGGCTCACGAGTCCTCTGGCCTCCCCGCACCGCTTGGGGTTCGAGCTCACTCCACCGGTGTGGCGGCCTCTGGCCTGGTCTGCTGGGGTCCCACTCCAGGACATCTGTGTGTGGCGGGTTGGTCCACCCGCTGACCTTCGTCAGGTTCTCGACCTTGACCTCAGAGCCACCCGGGCTCCTCTGTTTTGCGTGCTGGTGCGAGGCCCTCACTCTCTAGGCAGGGTCTGGTCAGTGTGGCGTGATTGGACACTCGTTCCCATAGCGTTTCGACGCAGCTCGAGTTCCTGAAGGGGAACGTCTCTAGGTTACGACCGTAACCCTAGTTCCCCGAGGGAACGAGACGCTGCGTCTCCGTGCCACACTTCCTGCATCCCTGCGGCGCTTACCTTCTCTCGCAGGAGCTAGCGTCTGGTCCATCTCGCAGCCATTTGTAGCTTCCTGTTTACGCGACGTCGCCCGCTGATGACGTCACGTTCCAAACGCCTATTGGTCAGATTACACACGTGGTTCAGAGCGCGGTCACGCAGGGGCGTTCCCATAGCGTTTCGACGCAGCGTCTCGTTCCCTCGGGGAACTAGGGTTACGGTCGTAACCTAGAGACGTTCTTAATTTTTATTCCACCCAATGAAAGCTTTACTGAAGGTTATATCACAGGCCAATCTCTTAATACTACCTCCTCCACATTTACTACCATACAGGACTCCTCTGACACATACGACTCCTTTGCAAACATGGTCATCCTGTCACCAATTAACAGTCCAAAAAGGAAGTCATGGCCTAAAGAATTCCATGCTTCTCTGTTGAGACTGAAATGGTTCTGGAAAGAGCCAATTAAATTTACAGAAAAGATGGGACAGTGCTAACTACCCCAAATATTAACTCAGACATACTTGAAAAAGTGGCTCAGTCCATTTACACATACACTGCATATCCATCCAGCCTTCAGATTCTTTCCAAGATAAAGCACTTGTTAAAGCACACCCATGTCTGAAGGATTGCGGGAGCTTTTCAGGCCTTTATGAATAGCAGACAAGCATTAAATACAAAATGGCTAACTACTGAAAAAAGGTTTTGGCATTCCAGAGGTCACATGCAATGCTCTAAAACACAAACACCTGGATGACAGAAAGTCTGTGAAAAATGTTAAAAAAAAGCCAAGAATAGCTGAAGTCAGTTACCCTCCAACTTTCCCAGTGGGTGAAGATGATAAGAGTTTGGGAAAACAACGTGACGAGCTGGTCTCAAAATTTAAGAAAAGGAACAATGAAAAGATTATGAGGGAAAAAATAAACAAAACATTTGCACATAGACGACATGAAATTATTAATCAATGTCCAAGTGTGGCAGACATAAAGGAACAATGGCCAGCCCGGTTTCAACCTTCTCAAGTGAGTTGCCAAATATGTTTTGAGGCCAAAAGGAGCATAAAGTATCTAAAGCACCTTCTGGAAAAATTTCCTTAAATTAATTTGTCTGGTATTCCATATTTCAGGTGACTGTAGAATTTCAGAGAATAACTACAGTGCAACTGGAATCTAAATTTATGTCCTCTTTGGATCTTCACACTTCCAACCTGCTGAAACTGTTTTGTGCTAAATGAGGAGCATTTGGAGAAAGACTGAACATTGAAATAGAATTGCTGAAGGTACAGTTTATAATGAAGCATGCAAACTAACTGGTTACAAGAGAGGAATCACTTATTCTTGTTTTTTTTGTTCATTGTCAGCAGGTAGCATTTCCCCTTTTTAAAGAATGAAATTGGGAATAAATTAAATTGGGAACATGATTACATTTGAGTTCTCAAACAATTAAGCTGACAGATACAAATATTCGTAAGAACAATTCATTGAGTAAATGTTGTGCTGCATTCTGTTAATTTCATGGACTTTTACATACAACGTTTAGTAAGTACTTTGTTTGTAGAACTTGTAGAAATTCACTGAACTTCAAAACCTTCAACCTTCCGTTAAAAATAATATAATAACAACTTTAATTTAAAGTTGAATTAGCTGTACAGAACAGTTAAATCAGCTGTACAGAAGATAATACAGTGCCATTATGTTTTTATTCAGCAACCTCTGTTGGTAGTTTCAAGCACAGGCTTCTTGATAAACCAAGCTTAGACGGTCATATTGCTCACCGGTTGACAAATTGATTATACAGCTACTTTACAGCACTAAATTAAAGAAATCCGAGGACATATCTTTAATTTTTTTATAACGAGGACATATCTTTAATTTGTTTTCTTTCTTTTATGATGAGCAGTGTTCTGTTTGACCAGAGAAGTGGTATTATTTAATTCCTTGGGGAACATGCAGAAGAAATCTTTAAAGAAACAGATGTGTGAATTTAAATCAAAGTTACTGTTGGTTACTTCCTGAATGGGCCATAATATTGTTAATTGGACTTTATTTTATGACAGTGATCAAACAAAATGTTGAGTTTCAGATTTTTTTATTTCTAATCAATATTTCATAGCTTTTGAGTCTCACTGCTATTTAATGTTGCAGGACAATCAAGAACAGACAGGAATTGAACAAGAATTCAAAGGACACTGGAATCGTTTTCGAGGGAGTCAAAGATCTTATAGGCCTTGAAGGTGTTCCCAGGGTTTGCTATCTCCTCCTCGGTTTGACCTAGGCACTGAATCTTTATTATCCTAGGCATCTCAAGTATACCTTTGAGGTATTTCAGAAACTTCTATTGGAGCTGAATACTTCTAAGCTGTCAAGCAAAGTCCAGTCACTCAGGTCTAAACTGCTGTTTTACAAATGTGTTGGTTCCATGTTGTAATTTCTGGTTCCATGTAATTATTTTGAACATTGTGTGCCCAAAAAGAAACACCAAAAAGTTTTTCTGCATACTTGAACTGTACTTATCCTGTGTTAATTGCTATACCATGCACTGAGAGGTGAAAAATACACAAACAACAATCCTGTGAATAAACAGTGTTCATTTTGTTGTTAGGTAGGTTAACTAATTCCAGTTTTTAAATGAGATTGTTATTACAGTTTTTTACGATTGTTTACACACTAAAATTAAAATTTCCACACAATTAGCAAAATTTTACTCCAATGAGCAAAACACCTCCACAGATTTGCACAACATTACACACAATGTCTGCTTCACCCTTTTTGCAAAACATTACACACAGTGATTTGTAAAACTCTACACACACCTTAGACACAGATAAGGATTGTAAGGTTACTTCATTGTAAATTCAAAGCACCGGATTGCCAATTACCACACTAATGAACGAATTGGATAAACACATCTACCAGGTGTGGAAGCACACATGTGCTAATTTGAAAACGCAGCACTCAGGTGTGCTATAAAAGGCAGCAGGTGAGTTCACCTGTCTTCAACAAAAATGGAAGGAGTTAGAAGAAGAAGAAGAGTGAGAATGGGAGGGGGAGCTCAAAGAGGAGATGAAGGCGGTAGAGGAAGAGGAGAAGAAGGTAGAGGAAGAGGCATAGGTGAAGGAGAAGGAGGTAGAGGAAGAGGAGAAGGAGGCATAGGTAGAGTAGAAGGAGGTAGAGGAAGAGGCATAGGTAGAGGAGAAGGAGGTAGAGGAAGAGGAGAAGGAGGCATAGGTAGAGGAGAAGAAGGTAGAGGAAGAGGCATAGGTAGAGGAGAAGAAGGTAGAGGAAGAGGAAAAGGAGGTAGAGGAAGACACCTAGGTAGAGAAAGAGGTAGAGAAGGACTTGAAGAGGTGATAGAACCTGAACAAAGAAGACGAGGACTAAATTTGACTCGAGAAATCCGTGCAACACTTATTGACCATGTTATCAACCATGGACTGACACTGATGGAAGCTGGACAAAGAGTTCAACCAAATCTTAGCAGAAATACTGTTGCGTCAGTAATTCGGATTTATTTATTTTTATCTTTTTTTTTTTCTTACATAGGATTGAGGGTCGAGGACACCAAGGTGGAAGGGGACCTATGTTTAGTCGTGCACAAGAGGCCGCCATTGTGAACATGGTTTTGGCCAATAATTGTATCAGGCTACGAGAAATCCAAGCTAATATCATCAATGATGACAATATTTTCAATAACATCCAACGAGTCTCTCTGTCAACATTAGGTCGAATCCTAAAGAAAAATCAAATATACATGTAGCAACTGTATCGGGTACCATTTGACAGAAATTCAGAGAGAGTGAAACATCTGCGCAATGAGTATGTGGAGGTATGCATTGTTCATCTGACTATGGTGTGGTATCATGCACTGCTCATAATGTTTTGTCACAAAAAAAATACTGTGCTATAGATATTGAATAGCATCCTATTTTCTTTAATGTGTTTCAGAGAGTCTTGCAAATGGATGCTGCTGAAATCCAACATGAATTTATATATGTGGATGAGGCTGGATTTAACCTTGCAAAAACAAGAAGAAGAGGGAGAAATGTAATTGGGCACAGGGCAATCACCAATGTGCCAGGGCAGCGAGGGGGTAACATCACCCTTTGCGCTGCTATCACACAAAATGGGGTCCTCCACCACCATGCAAATCTGGGACCCTATAATGCAAATCTGATACTTGCATTTCTTGACCGATTGCATGAGATTGTCACAGCATTACACCAAGTGGACCAGATGCGGTACATTGTCGTTTGGGACAATATCTCATTTCATCGGGCTGCTCTGGTCCAGAACTGGTTCCATGATCACCCTGATTTTGAAGTTTTATACCTTCCCCCATACTCCCCCTTCCTGAATCCTATAGAAGAATTTTTTTCAGCGTGGCGGTGGAAGGCATATGACCTGCGGCCTTATGACCGTTTGCCCCTCATTCAGGCCATGGAACAGGCGTGTGATCTTATTGAAGCAGCTTGAGTGCAGGGGTGGATTCGCCACACAAGGCGATTCTTCCAACGGTGCCTTGCCAATGAAGACATAGCCTGTGATGTGGATGAAATCTTATGGCCTGATCCAGCCAGACGGAGAGACGGATAGTTACAGTATTCTTGTTGCTTTTACAGTAGTTTTCTTTCATTTCTGTTTACTTTTACTTTACTTTTCTTCAGAGTCAAAGTGTATGTACTGTAATTCATGCAGTAATTTTTATTTGTCTATAGATTTTATTTGTTTACAGTAATTGATATCATTGTTGGTTGATTACTGTAACTGATTATGGTAAGAAATACTGTAAGTATTGAAATAAATACTTGAAATATTCAGTCTGCAGCATCAAGTGTTGTGGAGTGCTTGGTAAGGTTATAGTAGGCCTACAGTATTTGTCTACATTCTCCTTATATCTCAAAACAAATCATGAATAATGTTGTGAGTTTCTCACTATTTTTTTGTCACCTAAATTTTCTCTTACATACAGTAAGAATGTCTGGCCAAAAATCTATTTTTTTTTTTTTTTTTACAAATGTGTTTTTTATTTATCACAGCAGTGTGAAACTGGCTGCAATAGTGTATGATCATTGATGACTGTGTTGGTTAAATGAAAACAAATAGCATTTTCACAAATATGTGTATATGTTTTGACTGAAGTGTGTCATTTTGCAAACAATCTAGGAATTTTGCTAATTGATTGTGGTGTTTGGATAATTGTGATTATATTTTGACAAAAAGAACTCTGTTTTCAAAATTGCGTGTAAACAATTGAAAAAAACTGTAATATAATCTCTTCTGTGTTTCCATGTTGCTTTACAAGACATTGATTTAATTTGTGTGGTCTGAAAAGGTGGAAACTCATGTTTCTTACATGTATTTTATTTTAAACAACGTAACTGCATTATGTATTTTGAACAGTTTGTGTCTGGATAGTTACTTAAAAACAATTCCATTAAGTAGTTTTCAAGTAATGGAGAGTGTGTTAGAGAAGTGAAGAAAAGAGTGCAGGCAGGGTGGAGTGGGTGGAGAAGAGTGGAGGAGTGATTTGTTAAATCAAGAGTGCAGGAGTGAAAGGGAAAGTTTAGGACTGTGGTGAGACCTGAGATGTTGTATGGTTTAGAGACAGTGGCATTGAGTTAAAGACAGGAGGTGGAGCTGGAGGTAGCAGAGCTGAAGATGTTGAGGTTTTCGTTGGGAGTGACGACAATGGACAGGATTAGAAATTAGTTTATTAGAGGGACAGCGCATGTAGAACGTTTTGGAGACAAGGTGACAGAGGCGAGATTGAGATGGTTTGGACATGTGCAGAGGAGGGACATGGGGTATATCGGTAGAAGAATGCTGAGGATGGAGCCACCAGGAGAAAGGAGAAGGAGAAAAAGAGGAAGAACAGGGAGGCGGTTTATGGATGTGGTGAAGGAAGACATGCAGGGAGTTGGGTTGAAAAAGGCAGATGTAAAGGACAGGGGGTATGAAGACAGATGATCCGCTGTGTCGACCCCTAATGGGAGAAGCCGAAAGAAGAAGAAGAAGTTCTGAATTGCTTTGGATGGGGGTGTATGGGGGTCCAATGAAACCAACTATTTTGTTTAAATTTTATTAAAAAAAAATTGTATGCCCTACCTGCAGTTACTCATTTTTAATGGTTTATTTTAAAATTGTATTATTTATTATTTCATTTTTATTATTATTTGTCCTTCTACACGTTATAGCTCTGCTTTACTATGACTGCTTAGAGTGCTCAAAGTGCAGAACAGTATACCTGTGATGCCAAGTATGCCTCTGCTAGGAAGTCATATATACCCCAAAATATACCTTTACTCTATGGCTATAATAAAATAGCATGCATCCTGCAACATGTAAGTCAGGGCTACATGTCAATCCTCTCAGACCTAAAATAAGATGGCACCCATTTCTAAACAAAAACATGTCAACATTCATAACAAAAGAACCTCCTCACAATATAATCTGAAGCACTGTCCAAAACACTGTGCATCTTTGTCTGAGAAAACATGAGTATGGACTTGTAGAGCTGACTATGCGCAGCTAAATGGAAGAAATGGACAGAACACATATTGTGCACATATTGATGATTCGGAAGAGAAAATCAGTGACAGGTCAAAGTAAAAGATACTACTCACTCTAGTAATTGGACTTTATTGTACTCAACATAAGGGAAAATTATGGCCTGCATCAAACAAATAAAACAAGGACTGCTGAAATCATTGGAATTAGGTCCAAATCTTTATTAAAACCGAGAAGAACGAGAGTTAATTGTGAACAAAATGTTCTCAGAAAAAAAATGAAAATGATTGTGTTCACATCATGAAAATAGAGAGCAGAACTTACAGCTATGTTTAAAACCGAAAGTAAGAGTATTTCCAAAAACAACTGAGTGGCAACCAAAAATGGTACTTGTTTTTGAGACTAATCAGAAACAAAATCACTTCAGTTTGCTTGAGACCGTACAGACCGTGCTGTGTAGCAATGGAAAATGTCATGTGGTCTGATGTGTTCAGATTTACCATATTTCAAAGCAATGTTTTTGGTCATGCAAAGTGCTGACTGTACAAACCACTGGAGGCAGTGTTATGATCTGAAGTTGCTTCAGTTGGTCAAGTCTATCCTCTGCAAGATTATGCAGCAATAAAATTAAGTCAGCTGAGTGCCTGAATGCATGGAATGACCAGGATGGCCATTAAAACATGATTCATAAAGGATAAAATAATACATGTTCTGGTACCAAATGTAGACCTTGAAATGGGCCTGGATACGGGTCTTTCTATGAATAATACACAAAGGGAAACAGATACAAAGTTCATTTCAAGCAAACTCAATAAGTACTTTTGGAACACCTCTGCCTTTTGTTTTAAGGATCCTGTACATACTATAATGAGTCTGACCAAGAGGAATAACTGGAAATCCTTATCAATAAAAAACCCTAAAAAACTGAGATTTAGAGATGCTTCAAGAGCTTGCACACAAACTATCAAACATGAATGCTAGTAGGCAACAGCATAAAGATCACAGGCATCTCGTTGAACAATAAATACTAGGTAACAAGAATTTGTAAAGACTACTGTTTAAAGCTGTCAGATGACAATGAAAGTTAGGTTAGAAATGACATTTGAAGATAGTACAAAATTGGCATTATTTAATTATCCATCTAAACTGATTCCATGGCTACTATTGTAGTGTACAGTTAGTTGGGTGATGGCCCTGAACCTGCTGTGCTGGTGCAAATGTTCCAATATTATTCTTCTTGATTGAAGAAGGTATACAGTTTATGACTATGATGTGAGAAGTGCACGATGATTTTGTGTGCTCTGCTCAGACGTCTGCAGTAGTGAAGATGCCTAGTGGTGTTTGTGGTTTTTGCCACTCTTTGCAGCACTTTCTGTTCATAAAGAACATCATATTCATTCTTTATCACCACATTATCTGTGTAAAGCTGCTTTGAGACAATGTTCATTGTTAAAAGCGCTATACAAATAAAAATGCATTGAATGGAGTTATTGCGCCATCTGGTGTACATTAACAGTATCGCCATTTGAATCTCTTAATTGTCTCCGGAACGTGTTTTTTTTTTTTGTCCTTTTTAAACATTCCGATCTAAACACAGAGCCATTCCTACGTCACAGGAGTCTGTTGACAAGGAAAGCTAACTCCATAGCGACACTTTAACACAACAGTAACAGACACATCGCTTGCTGCAAGCTTGCCGGTAACTCTTTTACATAATATACTTAATTTATACATAACTAATCACAGTGTGTATTATATTAATATTTAATAATTTTAGATACTTGTATTTTTTGATTTATTTTTTTATAATTTAAAAGGTATTTTAAGGTAAAATGGTGCATCCCCTAGTGTTTGAATGTTTCTAAATTCGGATAGTTCATAGTTGGGATAAGTTATTAATCTTGTCCCCTTGTCAAGATCATGTTTATTTCTCAAGTTTTTGGTGAAACGATATAGATGCAGTTGTTTTTAAATCGCTAATACAATAAGCTAGCTAAGTGCTCTATTTTCCTATTCTTTAAACAGTTTTTACTTGTTACAAAAATGTACTTTAAAGTAAGGAATTATTAAAACAGAACATCAGATTAAGTTTTCTCCCTGTTTCTTGCATGCTGCAGCCATGTCTGTGCATGAAAAAGATGTTCACAGAGACACAACCAAGTTTACAGCTCCAAGGGGAAGCAGCCCTGATAGACAATCAACCCATAATTCAGGATCTGTAGAATCTCCTATTGTACCCCTGCTGGCATCTTCCTCCCCAACATTTTTGGGTGACCTGCCAACTGAGCACCCACTCAACATGCCTCAGATATCACAGCTACCTGACACATCTGCTGTTGAGGTTCCTCAGTTGGTAGCAACATTGGGTCCAGAGATGGCATTAGCAGATTCGGTATGGATGGAGAGGCCTGGTCTGATTTCATCTGCCCTTACTGCTGAAGAAACCCAGGGAGTAAAAACAATGTAAGTAATGAAAAATTATTCTTCATGTTCTTCTTCAATGAACAGATTTTTTTTTTGTTTGTTTTTTATTGTGTTGTGTTTTTTTTGTTTTTTAAGCTCTCCAGGTGAATATATCTCCAAAGAAGTCTTCACAGAGGGATCAGAGATTGGGAAAGAGAGTAAGAGGAAGTGCAGTCCTCTTACTGGCATTGAGGTGTTTGAGATGTTTACACAAAAACCGCACCTCGGGGGGCTTCAGTTTTACCATCTTAAGACTTCGGAAGATGGTCTATATAGGTAACATTATCATTTTATCTGTTGTCCTGATGTTTATATACATGTCCTTTTTCACATGACAGAAAGGTTTCAGACTTTCTTTTGACCTGTGTGCTTGTGTCAGCTGATACTTGTCTGCTATGTGTCTGATACAGTCAAATCTGTGAAATGTTCTAGAATACTGAAAGAGGTAGAAAACTAACGAGCAACTATTTCAAGTATCAGCTCAGCTTTGTGCTCAAATCCTACATGTGTGTTGTTTTCAATTAAAACCACTGTCTATAATTGACATTTTTTAGACCCTATGATCTGCATGTTGTGCCATGCATCAAAGCAGGCTCGGATCACTACATCTTCTCGCACACCTCAGTAATTCATGTAAAGGATGGCAGTAGTGTTGGACTCTTGAAACTAACAGAATGGTATCGGGAAGCCATGCTATGGAAAGCCCTGAGAGATATCCCATTTTTCAGAGATTATCTGCTACGAAAGACTTTCACTAGGTGAATAATTACAGATTTAATCTTTGAAAAACATTTTTTTTGTTGTTTGTTTTTCAGCACTGTTCATGCAAATAAATTTTTTTAATTAATATTTATTTATTTATTAGATGGCACAGAAATATAAGTCAAGCCTCATTTCAACGCAAGTGTAAGCAGCTTCAGTCTGCATTACTGATAGCTGTTCCTGAGTTCAGAGATGCTTTATTTCACTTGACCAGGTGTTTCATCCTTTTACATTTTAGATTATTCATTATATAAAAATTGCTCTTTACTCATTACATAAAATGTTTTTTTTCTGTATGACACTTGTTGCATTTTTCCTTGTTTTTAGACAAATTGAAGAGCTTAAAAGAGTGCACTGGTTACCACAGGATGAGTCAAAAACATACACACTTGCAGAATTCCAGACTGCACTGTTGACAAGCAATCAGCAGTCTCAAAGCTCCATAGAAAAATTCTTACATCACTGCTCTCAGATACTGACTAGGGTAAGTTAAAATGTCATCAAAGCAGGTAGCTGCTAATAGAACTCATGCCCATGTTTGTATTGTTGACAGAGACCGTAGTTATTAGAAAAAGCTATCTAAGCTATCTTCAGCAGGAATTTGGCATAAATAAAGTGATTCAACTATTCAACGATATATTTGTAAGTTTTGTAAAATCTTGGCAGGATTGCATTTCCAATGGTTAGATTTTTGGAGCTGAATAAATTGAGCACATCCCACACATGTACAAAGATCTGCCTCATAATATATGGTGGTTCTAGTGGTGGTTCCTTACATTCTAGTTCACTCCACCAGATGTAGCCATCAAGCCAAATATTGAATTCATACAAAGAAACCAAAACATTTAAGTATACAAGTTGAGTCATAATAAATAAAGTGAAATGACACAGGGAATAAGTATTGAACACATGAAGATAGCAAGCTGCAAAATGGCATAGAAAGCCAGGAGATCACCTGAAATCTGGCAGTATTGAGAGATAATTGATATCAGCTGCTTTAGTCCTAATTGATGGCCTATAAAGGCTTCTCATTTCCCAGGAGGCACACAGGAAAGACTTCATGATGGGTAAAAGCAAAGAACTCTTTTAAGATCTTCGTAATCTTATTGTTGAAAAGCATTTTGATGGGAATGGTTATAGGCGCATTTCCAGAATGCTGAATGTTCCTGTGAGCACTGTGGGGGCCATTATCCGGAAATGGAAAGAGCATCAGTTCACCATAAACTGGCCGTAAGATCCCTGTCCGAGGAGTCCAAAGAATAATCAGAGTTCGCCAAGAGCCAAGAACCACTCGGACAGAACTTCAGGAAGACCTTGCATCAGCAGGTACCGCTGTTTCAAAAGAAAACTATAAGCAATGCACTGAACCGCCATGGCATCCATGCACGCTCACCATGCAAGACTCCATTGCTGAACAAAAAGCATGTTGAGGCTCGATTAAAGTTTGCAAAAGAGCATTTGGAGAAGCCTGTGGATTATTGGGAGACTATAGCATGGTCAGATGAAAGCAAAATTTAACTTTTTGGCTGTCATTCTACACACCATGTTTGGAGAAGAAATGGCACTGCCCACCAACCCAAGAACACCATATCAACAGTTAAGTTTGGGGGTGGAAGCATCATGGTTTGGGGCTGCTTTTCAGCAAGGGGTACTGGCAGACTTCATATTATTAAGGGCAGGATGAATGGAGAAATATACTGTGACATTCTGAATGAAAATTTGCTGCCATCTACCATAAAGCTGAAAATGAAAAGAGGGTGGACATTTCAGCAAGGCAGTGATCCCAAACACAAGGCCAAGGAAACAATGAAGTGGTTTCAAAGAAAGAAAATCAAGTTGCCTGAATGGCCAAGTCAATCACCTGACCTAAATCCCATAGAAAATCTATGGAGAGAACTGAAGATCAAAGTTCATAAAAGAGGCCCAAGGAACCTTCAAGATTTAAAGACCATTTGTGTGGAAGAATGGGCCAGAATCACTCCTGAGCAATGCAGACGACTGGTCTCTCCATACAAGAGGCATCTAGAAGCTGTAATCCAAGGCTTTTCTACAAAGTATTAAATAAAGTGTGTTCAATAGTTATTCCCTGTGTCATTTCACTTTATTTATTATGACCTAAAATGTATACTCAAATGTTCTGCTTTCTTTGTATGAATTCAATATTTGGCTTGATGGCGACATCTGGTGGAAATTTTGTCAATAGCCCACTTAGAAATCCCATTACTTATAAAAATGCTTATACTTATTTTCCCTGCTGTGTGTGTGTGTATGTGTGTGTATGTATGTATGTATATATATATATATATATATATATATATATATATATATATATATATATATATATATATATATATATATATATATATATATATATATATATATATATATACCAGGTGTGTGTGTGTGTGTGTGTGTGTGTGTGTGTGTATGTATATATATATATATATATATATATATATATATATATATATATATATATATATATATAAAATTATAATTATTGTGGTGTGTGTGTGTGTGTGTGTGTATATATGTGTTTATAACAATGATTTAGGAAGGTTTTACAAGTGCAGTTGCTGTACCTTTAATTCTGTGTAATCACCTCTAATCTCCAATGATTATCAGCTAGCTAGTCAACCAGTTCAGAATTTTCTACAAAGTGCTTTTACATAACAGTGGATATACAAACTCTGTACACACCAAGATAAATCATGTGTTTTTTCACATTAATGTGATATAGCAAATGATAAGTCATATAGAAACAAATGTTAGATTTAGCTAAAATGCTACATTTTGCTTTTAAAACATATCAATTGCCACCATTGACACTGACTAGCTCTTTGTTCAGGTACTGGAGTCCTGCCACAAAACATACATGGAATTACAACAAGAAGTGGAAGAATTTCAGTTGAAACAATGCAGCCAGCCTTTAAATCTTCAACAGACCTTGAATAGAAACCTTCACATAAAGCTTAACCAGATTGTTAAAGTTCTTCAAAAGCTTGGAAGATTTTCAGCTCTTATGGACTGCATGATTGTACAGAACCTTGTGTCTATCACTCACTCTAAGCTCATGAGCTTCCATAATAAGATTTTGAAGGTAAAACTATTCTGCTCATGACTTGTTAAAGGTTACATAGGTATATTATACACTAGCTGGAAGTCCACAATTGTTATGTCATGCCTTGGTCAATAATATTGGTAGGCAATTATGACAGATGATGAATACAGAGTGTAATGGATCTCATGTCACTAAAGATTATGTTTTATTTCTGATATAGTTATTTGACTGCAAGCCTTTAATCATGCTTACTGGTGTTGCAGTCAATAAAAAAGTGCTTTGCTTGTTTTAATAGAGTTAGTGGAAGTATCGGAAATATTAAATCAATTACTTTAATTCGGAATATAAACTGTCTGAGGCACAGGTCGTATTAGTGTAACATATTTGTGTGAAAAAATAGACTATCAAGAACCTGACTCAAAACGGAACCCATCTTCATCTGGGTGGCAAAAAATGTCTATTCATTATAGTTGTTGGGACTTGTCAAGCAAACTGAGTTTCAGTGTGATTAAAAATAATACAGATAAAGTATGGAAGCAATAAATATATTCAAAAGAGAATTTATTGCTTCTTTATTTTATTATCAGTTAAATTGTTGGCATCACTTTCAGTACTTAATGTAGGTGCCAAATGGGGCACTTATGACCATCTGTTTGTTGATCTTTACAGAGAAAACAGGAAAATCAGGGCAGTCTTTTCCAGGCAGAGTTGACATTTGGAGAAGATGGTCAGCTTGCTTTGTGTCCAACCATGCACCTGTTTCAGGAGCAGCTTCTTAATGCGTTGCAATCTGTGGTTAATTCTACTATGCAAGTGAGTAAGAAATGAGCTTTAAGCATTTCAAGGACTGTGGTAAGTCCTGCTTGACTTCCATGCTAATAAACGATTTGATACTTTAATTTACAGGTTATTGATGACCACAGTAGTTCACCAGATTCTCAAGGTTCTTTGGCTCTTAGTTTCTCTTTTGCCAGTGATTTACAGCAATCTTCTCCAATTCCTGACATTACAAGTTGCACAAGTGTTCCTGTCAAGAGAGGTGACAGAAATTCTTACCTTTTTCTAGGTTCAACCTAAACAATTTTACATGTTTAAGGTGCTTGGAAATGACCATTAAGCAGTGATTTTATATTCATTGAAATAATAGTTACATAAATCCCTTTTTACAGATTATTGTATTTATTTCAAAATATGTTATTTTTAGCATATCAACAGCATGATTCTGCACTCAAAAGTACTGACAGTTTTCCCTTTGAGGAAGAGTCTTGTATTGTATCAAACACAAAGATGGTGGTTCCCAAACTGAGCTCTTTAAGGCTTCAGTGTCAGAGACTGCAAGGACAGCTCTATCCTCTGTGCATTAAACAGTTAGAATGGCACCTGCACCACCATGCCGGGACACAGGAGTTTGAGAAACAGCAATCCAGAATTATAGAGGTAATACTAATTGTTCTTTAGAATGCTTTAATTGTAATTAAACTGCTTATTGCTACCTTGTTATCTCGTTACCTTATTATCTTTAGGCTGTGGTATGAAACTTGTTAGATTCCTGTTTTCTGTCTCTGTTACTTTCTCTGCCATAGACACTTTCTCATGAGCTGTTGTCATTTATCTATTTACTCAGGTGTGAATGTACTCAAAACATTTATTTAATAATTATATAATGATAGAGATGATAAAAATTAGTACATTGTGCAACAGTATTCTGGAATTGGAGTGTTCTGCAATAGTATTAGCAAAATAAATAATAGCTTTAGAGGTGATTTATTTAGGCTGTTTAGTTTGGAGAGTTTCTAAAATGATTCCTGTTGATCTAGTTGTTTTTAACCTAAACGGTGATAAATAGTGTTGATGGGAATTAAGCCCCAAAGCCATCTTCTCACAACAGGAGGGGTTTCTCTAAATGACAGGGAGTGGAATTCAAATGAATAATCCACAAAATCCACAGATTATAACAGGACATCCCCAAGTGGTTCTTCTGCTATTTTGAGTTTTCCACAATTTGACTGATTATTGGTGTATGCTAGTGTTGCCTGCCTTCCCTTGATCCCTGCTTCCTACAGATATGTTGTTTTCTGTATGTCTCGATTGTGACTGTTTTCCCTTTTAATCTAGAAAGCCCTCCAAGAAATCCAAAATCTGTGTGAAAACCATTCCTGGTTGGTAAACGTTTATTCGTTTTCCAATCAGTGGAGCCCAGCTTCACTGGAAAGCATGCGAGGATGGCCTCCCCCTAAATATATGGAACACATCCAGATAACACAATCCTGGATCAAACAAGTGCACAATATGCCCGCTGCTTTTACCACATCCAATAAGCTCATCACCATTAACTGTTCACCTCTCCAAGAGATGCTAGGTGTGTATATTAACGTACGCACACCACCTACAGATATTTGACAAATTACTGAAGAAAAAAGCTCCCAGAAAAATGTACTACATAAATAAATGGCCACTAATACAATTATAAAATAATAATCCACATCCACTATAACTACAGTTTGAAAGTAATGTAAATTACATTCTGTGGCTTTCAGTCATTTTGGACTGATGTTATAGAGCACTAAATGGCTAAATACCTTAGGAAGACCCTTTAATTTTTCTTTTAATTTGTCACAGGTGTATGACTATAATTTTTTCAATTTAGTCTATTCCAGGAGAAAGACTTGTTTGGTAGTGATTTATTTATATGATTTTTATTTAATTTCCCCTACAGAGCTTTTACTGAACACTATGGAGGAGGGTGTTTTAAATTTGATGTCAGAGGAACTGCAGTTCTATGCCACAAAATTGCTCAATGATCTGAAGAAATGTATTGAATGCTTCAAGCTTGAACCCATTGACCTCAAAGAGTTTGCAAATTATGCAAACATGGTATTTATTTGTTAATAGTTTATGTTTTCACTTATAAGTAGTATATAGCAAATATACTGCACTGTTTATGCTACCAGAATCTGAAGAAACAACTGATTTTATGTTTAGGTAAAATGCTACAGTGAAACTAACATGCACCAACAGCTAGACAACCTGTGCGCTTTTCAAAAAATTCATTTTGAAAACATGACTTCTAAGGAACTTACATTGATTGAGGAGGTAGGGAGCTTGATCTTAGTGTTTTTAAATGTTTTAAAATTATTGTAAGTCCTTTAAAATCATTATTATTTAACACACATTGTCAAGACACTATATATTTTTTGTTGTAGACATTTGGCCTGTGGAATCAGTTTGTTCCTCTGCTGAGGACAGCAAAAGAAAGAGTCATGCAGCAACTTCCATCCATGATTGACATTCTGGACAACACATTTTCCTCCTTAACTAAACAACTCAATGGTCTGGTCTGCAGTACCAACACTGGACCTTATCGGGACCTAAATTTTGAAAATTCTAGCCATATAATTCCTAAGATGAGGATAAAGTCTAAACAATTAGATATGATAGTTTCACAACTGAATGAGCTGAGTGAGACCAATCAATGCCTGAAAGGTATTGACTTTTGTTAAAATATTTGACCCTTTTTTTGCAGTGTGTTTGAATTTTCAAATTTCAATCATGTTCCAATAATGTTCCTAGGGCAGCCATTAGATCTCTCATTTGTGATGGCAGCTAAGCTGAATATAGAAGCACGGACAAAGCTGTGGGAAATAATTGAGTTGTCCACTACACAGATTCAGGAATGGAAGCTCATTCTTTTTTCAAAGGTGTGTAATCCAATTGCCGCATCAGTTTTCCTAAATTTTACATGTTGATAACCTTAACCATCTTATCATTTTTAACTCTCCCTAACAGTTTGTAGTATCTGAAGCCCAGGACAAGTTAAACGAATGGCTTCAACAAGCAAATTCAATAGCGAAAGGCCTTCCCTCCTCAGATGAAATGCTTCAGGAAACTTTACATGTATTTGAGAAGTTTAGCCAGCAGCTCTTGCTATTAGACAAACTAAACAGTCCTACAATGAAGCACAAACACTGGGCACACATATTTAAAGGTAAGGCAACAAAAGTAAAAAAGAAAGAAATATTTATATATATTGCATACAATGATGGACAGAAATGTTAGAATTTCATACTTTTACAGATAGTGGCGATATGCTACCCATTTCATATAAACAATTAATTTTCTTAATATATCACATTATATTTTTCATAATTCATTTCATCCTCAAAATAGAAGTGGACCTGCTAGTTGCTGAACGACAGGAACTAACTGTAGGCGATCTTACCTCTAGTGGACTGTGGCAGCATCAAAATAAAATTAGCAAGGTCAGTTAGCACTTATGCAACTCAATGATTAAAATATGATGACATTCAAATAGTCAATTTGTTAAATAAGTACATTTTGTTAAATTGATGCCCTCTCTCTAGATCTGCAGTGAATCCAAAGCTGAAGCAGACATGGAACAAGCATTCCGTAGGCTTCAGCAGATCTGGGAAGGGACAGAATTCAAACTTACAAAATTCAATGTCTGTCAAAAGAAGAATCCACAGTGTGTGGCATTTTATTTGTTAGACCTGGAAACTCTGATGGCCCAGGCTGAGGATAGTGTTATGACTCTGTCCAGCATGCTTTTTTCTCGTCATGTGTGTGATTTCAAAAGGGAGGTAGAAACTTTTAGCCAGCTACTGCAAGAGCTTGGTATGTGTATTTAAAACTATATCAATAATAGATCGGATGTGTTAGGTTAGTATGTTCATTGCTTTTTATTTATTTTTTTAGTGGAGCTTCTAGATTTTTGCAAAAGATATCAGCAGAAGTGGATATTTCTTAGCAGAATTTTTTATGACATGTCTATGAACACAGAAAACATAGATTTGGTAAGTTACTTTTGTTAATTTTATGTATTTAACTGATATTATTGTTTAATATTCATATAACCAATTATATTTTTTATTGCAGATAGAGAAGTTTTCCACAGTTGATCAGATGTTTCATGAACTGATTCAGGCTATATCCTGTGACCCCCATGTGCTGAATTTAGTTAGATTGAAGAAGACAAGAGAGACAGATTGTGACTTGCATGGAAAAAAACTACGCACTGTCCTCCTTAAAGGACTTGCACTAATGGAGGAAATTTGCAGTCAATTATTGTATCTTTTAGACTCGCCACGACGTGAGTTCCCAAGACTGTGTATTCTCAGTGATGGGGAGGTGATGGAACTTCTCTTACTGCATCTGACACTGTTCTCCCTTCTATCAACTGTGCGCAAATGCTTCAGAGGAGTACAGTGGTTTGAGGTTGATAGCAATAGTAAAAATGACATGGCCAACCAACTCCCTGAGCCAGATCTACCCAACACTCAAACGTGGATAAATGGGGTATATGGATCGCTAAAGGAATATGTACCCTTTGTTTGTCCTCTTAAATTTAATGCAAATCCTGTGGTTTGTCTCGAATCTTTGGAGAAATGCTTACAACAAACGGTCAAGCATCTGATTTTTAAATCCATTGCTGCGCAACTAGAAAATAGACCTGAGCAGAACAAAGAAGTTGAAAACAACGGCCTTACACTGGACCATGATGTCATTTTAATTACGTCAGCAAAAGATGAAGACAAATCTCTAAATGTCATTGCATCATCATTTTTAAAACTAATATCTGAATATCCTCTGCAATGCCTTTTGGTTGCTGAAGAAGTTCTGTGGTACAATGAAATCTGTAATGTTTCTTCAAGCAAAGCTCAAAACAAATGGAAAGATATTAAAGCACAAAATACAGCAAAACTGCAAAGCCTTTGCAAAGCCATACAAAATCTCATTGCAGATTCCTGTAATGGCAACTTGAAAAAACAGCGCACTGTGACCGCCCTTCGTGCCATAATTCTACTGATCATGAAGCATTCCCAACAGATTGCTGGACTTGTTGACATTAAAGCCAGTCTGGAATCAACTTTTGAATGGCAGACACTTATGAAGTATCGCCATAATGCTATTGATAAATGGAGCAATGTCAGCCAGGATAACCCACACTATAGTGAAGACTCTGTTTATGTTGATATCTTGGGGACACAGCTAGTCTATGGTAATGAATATATAGGACCGGAAAACTGGATGATGGTGAACACCACTTCAACAGAGAGAGCACATTTGGGCATTCTTCTCAGCCTCACTAGTTACAAATGTGCTTCAATTAGTGGACCTCTTATGTGTGGCAAGCAAAAAATTGTACATCAGTTGGGATGGGCATTAGGACAACAAGTTTTCACTTTAAAGTGTTGTTCAGATACAAATTTTCCAGTTATTTGTCGAATGCTGCTTGGTGCACTTCAAAGTGGTGCATGGCTAGTGCTTAGTTCTGTAGACTTATTGGAACAAGGGATTTTATCTTTTCTTGGGCAGTGCTTGACAGACATACAGCAAAGTCTGTCAATAATTATGGAAAATGGACAACAGACCGAGGTTCAAAATCACAGTGATAATGTTCAAAGGAAAATGATGACTGAAATCAAATGCAAGGGCCTGTTTGGTGAAAAAAACATTTTGGCCAAGCTAAGTTATGGCTGCATCATAATTTCATCAAATAGCTATTCAGCTGAAATCCCAGAAAACCTGCGCATTACTACAAGACCTGTTTCATTGATGCATCCTGATTATGGCATTATTTCAGAGATTATGCTGATTTCTTTGGGATTTTCTGAAGCAGCTTGCATTAGTCGGCGTCTGATTTCTCTCTTAAGCCTAGCAAAGGATTCATGTTGCCTTCCAGAATTTGTCTGCAGAGATCAGTGTTCCTGGTTGGTACTGCTCAGAAAAGTCATAGATGCTTCTGCTGTATACCTGTACAAACTAGACAAAGAAACGTATGCGGAGAGACCAATTGAAGCATTTGAAAATAGATTACAGGACTATCTCTTACCCTCTCATAGGATCACCAATAAAAACACAATGGCAAATGCTATAAGAGAAGAGCAAGCATTAATTAAAGGGGTAATGTCTGTATTATTGTCTGCCATTTCTGATCACAATAGAGCCTGTCAATTCTCTACCATTTTTGAAGAAATCTTCCCAGCAGCCAGATACTGTCCAGATTTTCAATATATTATTGAAGAGAATGAGAGAAATGCCCTTAGAAATGCGGTCACAGAGGAGTTACAACAAACAGCATTTTGTGCTGATTCACAAATACTTCACAATGCTTTAAACCTACATCAAGCACTAAAGTTTTCAAGAGCAGTTGTCATTGTTGGACCAGCAGGCAGTGGAAAAACAACTTTATATAGAGCTCTTGCAGGAGCACTTAGGCGACTTGCAGAGACATTTGTGCAGGAACATGTTGCAGATCCCAGCATTTTGCTACGTTCATGTTGGAGTTTAGTTGACACAATTGTCTTATTTCCAAATGCTTTGTCACATGAGGAACTTTTTGGTGCATCTTATAAACAATCAGGTTCCTGGAGAGATGGTGCTATAACTAAAGTGTTGAGAGACACAGAACGGCATGATTTTACTTTTCATTCATTACCACAAATTAAACAAAAAGATGGGCCACGAAGAGTTAAATATCTAGTGTTGGATGGTGAACCTTTGACCTGTCCTAAGTGGATTGACTTTCTGAGTACATTTGCCAACCCTGAAAATCCCTTTTTTTGCCTTTCTTCAGGCGAGAAAATTCATATATCACAAGAGGGATTAAAAATTCTTGTTGAAACCATAAGCCTTGAGGATGCCACTCCCTCTTCATTGGCATGGTGCGGCCTGGTGTATGTTTCTGGAAATGATATGTGGAAAAATGTGTGGAAAGCTGAAATCGATGTCCTATACAGGCAGCATGATTTAGATAAGAAAACTGTGAAAATGTGGACGTGTCTGGCCGAAGATATTTTTTCTTGCACTATAATTTTCCTGAAGCATAAAGGTTTAACCTCAGTCATTTCCAGTGAAGGACATGGAGCCAGTAAATCAAGTCCTGGAATAACAGATGGCTTGCAAGAAATAATGTCATTTATTAAAATACTCCATGCTCTTCTTGGAGAGTCCAAAAATGAGATTGACCTGAAATCAGCATGTGAACAAAAAAGAGGTAAACATTTTCCAATACATTATGGATATATTCAATTATAGCGATTTTAACAATGGATATTAGCCACAGATAATGTGGTAAGCCTGATAAAGATTGTTCTTTATAAGTGTAAGTTTGTCCCTAATTAGCAAGCGGTGGTGAATATATATATATATATATATATATATATATATATATATATATATATATATATATATATATATATATGTATGTATGTATATATATATATATATATATATATATATATATATATATATATATATATATATATATATATATATATATATATATATATATATATATATATTCTGTTTCATATAGCTACTTCGAGTAGGGTTTTATTGAAGGGTGTTTACCCGTTTGACTGCCCCATCAGTATGACCTCAGTAGCCATCTAATGTTTATTATAAGTTAATAAATTACTAATTCGATATTATATTACTAATCATAATTATATTTAATTATTATAATTTGATGGTATAGATAGAGATAAATAACAGAGATATTTTTTTACTTCGGTTTTGGAGTTTGTTACATTACAAAAAGTTTAGAAAAAAATGGCAGGATCTGTTATACAATTAGGACATACTCACAGTGTTGTTGCCAGTAATGGGGCTGTTTAAGTGGTATTTTATTACATATGATTTTAAATATGATTTTCTTTGCACATATACAATATTTTGAAGAATTTATATTTCTTAATGACATAGCTATGCAAAAAAACTAAACAAATATGTCACTTTTGTCAGACATAGCCACTATCCTGATTAGTTGTCTTATTATCTCTCTTCTGCTAGAACCTACTCTCAAGCCACCAGTCACAGAGCCTAATGCAAGAAACCTCTTTTTGATTGCTTACATTTGGGGTTTTGGTGGGCAGCTGCATCCAAGGTAAGTTCACAATTATTTTCTTTCTAAAAATTCATGTGCATGAATTTTTTTTCCTGTTTAAAATATTTGTGTTACTTTCTTCATTGTAGATACTGGCCACAGTTTGATATATTTGCTCGGGAAGTCCTGTTTAAATGCCGTTACAAAATTGAAGTACCAGTTCCAGGCACAGTTTTTGAGCATTTTTTTAACCTAAATGAGGAAATGTTGGAAGATGCTACTTGTTCATTCATGGAGAACAGTGGCCCACAACATTCTTGCACACCTGTGTCCCAGGTTCGTTTACTTAAGTATTAAACAGTTTCCTGTATATAAGCATTATCTTTATATTTGCCTAAGGGCCATTTACTTGCTCCTCTTCACACAATAAGGGTTTCACAATTTTTATAATCTTTCTAATGTAAATGGAATAGCCTAGGTATTTATTTTATTTTATTTTAGTAAATAAATAATTAAATCATAGCACTAGACCTTATGTTTTGAATAGTTTGACCTTGCTAGATGTGAACATATTTCATTTTGTTTAATAAATTGTAACCAATTCTTAATATCTCTCAACACAGTATAAAAAATATGCATACCTCCTGGAACGTTTATTAGAAGCTCATTATCCAGCATTACTAGTAGGAGAAGCAGGGAGCGGCAAAACAGTATTGTGCAAGACTTTAATACGGAAAAGACCACATCTGCGCTTACCAATAAACCCACTTCTCTGCTCTGCTGATTTACACAATATACTTGAGGGGATTGGGAGCCAGAATGCATCACCGAACTCTTTGGATTCAATCAAACAGCATGAGGGTTTGTTTCTGTTTGTAGATGACTTACATGAATCAGCGATAGGTAAATACATTTTAAAGTCTTCTCTGTTTTGAGCTTTTTCTTAGTTTTTTTTTATTTGACCTGTGTAGATTAATGTTTATTTTCTTTTATACAAGGTAAAACATCGGCAACTTTGGAAACCTTGCGGCAATGCATTTCAAAGGGTGGATTGTGGACTTCAGATGGCTATCACTTTAAGCTGTTTAGCTCGGGAGCAGTTAGTTATCTTGGCAGTTGCAGGACTCTTGAAAGACAGAAAAGTGGCTACAGTCAGATTTCCCCACGGCTTTCTAGACTGTTTAATATCTTGGCACTTCCTTTAATGACTGCAGATATTCTATATTCTTTCCATTCGTCACACTTACAGCAGTGGCTGAAAAACTTTCCACCAATGTCAAGCATGGCAGATATGGCACATTGTATTGTTGATACAACCTATGATGTCTATCTTGCTGTGTGTAAACATTTATCTCCTGCTGCATATTCTCCCTACGTTGTTTTTTCAGTATCTGACCTTCAAAAAGTTTTCCAAGGAATGTACCTCTTTGATTCTAGGACCACAGCCCAACACTTAAACCAAAGATGGCCTAGCCACAGTTTTCAAAGTTTTTCTTCAACTTCATTTTCAGCCTTTGATCCAGATTTCCTGGGCCCCGTAATGAACATACTCAGTATTGCTCGTCTGTGGATGCACGAGTGTTTGCACACTTTTGGTGATCGGCTGTCCTCAGATGAAGAAAGGCAAAAACTGATTTCATTTACTTTACAAGCATCTGAAAAACATTTTGGTAGCAAGTTGGTAACGGAATCCCAAATCTTTGGAGAAATGTCTAGCCGTGGATGTCTATCAGAAAGCACAACCACAAATGGCATTAACCAGCAAGGACAAGTGACTATGCAGCGAGATATTGTTGAGTGTATTGCGTCTAGAATAGAATCTTTTACACCTCCCATGGATGTAGTGAATAGCGGTCTGTCAGATCTGCCTGACTCAGACTACTCTGTGGAGTTAAGCAGCTCCGACTCTACTGCTGCATGTGAAAAACCTCATACCATCTTTAGGCCTGAGCAGCTGCTGTTTGAGATTAGTTCTTCTAGCCATGATATGGTCTTTGGCCCAGAATTTACAAGACGTCATGTGTGTAGAGCACAGAAGTTTAAACAAAACACGTACGAAGAAAGAGACATAGATGTGTTAATACAACAACTGACTAATATCGTAAAAAACAAAGAAGAAAAAGATACTTGTTGGAAATCTGCAAAATTTGCTGTGTATCACCAGAGAGTGCGACAACTTATGCATATCTTACGTGTTTTGCTCATACCTAATGGACATGGGGTTCTGATTGGATCAGCTAAAAAAACAGGACGAAAGACAACCATACGCCTAGCAGCTTATTTAACAGGATACCATTTAATTGAAGTCCATTGTGGTAATGAGGTCAGACTAAACGAGCTTCTCGAAGAGGCTCAGCATCAGATTGACATGAATAGAAAACATGTCATTGTTTTGCTTCATGAGAGTACTAGTCAAGCCACTAGGGATGAACTTCTGGTGATCATGGAAACCTGGCATCATGGAGAAGATATGAGTTCGCATATTAGTGCTTTGTTAAAAAATTCACCAAATCAAAGCATTCACCGATTCAATAAACGGAAAAAACAAAGACATATACATGTCTTTTTACTTCTGCCTCTCAGCCAGCACACTGATCAAAGAGAACTGGAACAGTCATCTGTAATTGCACGTCATGTTACTAAGGCTTTAACTCTCTGCTATTGTGTAGAGGTATACCATCCTTGGAGCACTAAGACTTTAGTAAAAATTGCATCTGTTCATCTGAAGAACAGTCTAGGTAAGTGATTTAGAGTGGTCAAAACTTTAGTCAAGAATTCTAAATCTATCAGGAATCTAAATATTTTCAGTGTGATTAAAGGTATTTTTTACCTTTTTGTAGCTTACATCCTGAAATTCTTTATACAGTATCTGTATCTGACAATAAAGTTCATTTTATTTATATTTTGTGTTTAGATGACAATACTTTGGTGACCAATATTTCTCAGGCAATGGCTGAAATACACCGGTCTGCAACAAAATATGCTTCAGCATTTCTAAACACAGTTTCTAAAAATCTGTTCAGCCCACAGACATATATTGAACTGATTGAAAACTTTAATCACCTTTTTGACCACATCTGTGAGAAAGGTAGAACACATTCCAACAGGTGAGCATTGATGATTATGTGCTTTCATGGAATATAACTCACACCATTGAAATATGATGACAACCTGGTTTTTCTTTGTTTTAACCTATAGGTTGGAAACCGTTCTGGGCCGTGTAAATGATCTGACTGACACAGCCCAGGATTACAGCCAGGAAATTTTTGGGATTAAAGTCAAAATTCAGGAGGCACATAAGGTAAAGGCACCTGTATAAACTTATAATAATATTTAAGTATGATGAATTGGCTTATCGTTTTAATAATAATGCCCATAGATACTGAATGCTAATATAGTGTTAATATATTGAACATTTACTTGAAAATAATAAACATTTCCTTTAAGCTGAATTATATTTGAATAAAAGGACATTTGGCAAAACTTAGTATTGGATATGATATTACTGGTGGTGTGTACATAAAACCCCACTACAAATTTTGTTGCAGGAATTAAGCCATTCGCAAATGGCTATGGATATTGAGTGTGCAGTGTGTGAACAGACTCATCAGCAATGTTTATTGGAGGAGAGCTGTCTTTCTGAGCTACAAGAGCAGTTAGATCTAGCTGAGAAACAAGCAGAGGATACCTTTAATGAGGTCAGACTAGCTAGCTTTTTAAATTCTAATATGCATTTTGGATTTTTTTCAATATTTGGTTTGCTTTATTGTTTGATAAGGCCAACTAACCAACAACCAACTTGTGTTCTATTTAGGTGAATCCACTGTATGAGGCAGCACTTATGGCTCTGCTTTCTTTAAATCAGTCTGACATAGAAGAAGTCCGTCACTACAGACAACCTCCTGATGGAGTGGTCATCCTGTTGAATGCTATATGCAAGCTATTCAATTGTTCATGCGACTGGAAAAGTGTCAAACATCTTTTCGGGCAACTCGATTTCCTACAGGTAATTTATTGCTTACATTGTTATCTAATTAATAACTATCTACTGGTAAAATGTACACAAACCTTATTCTCCTTTACTGATCTTACTCCATCAGGAACTAAAATTTTTTGACCACTCAAAAATAAACGATGAGTTATTTGAAGAGTTGGGGGAAATTGTACACTCACCAAACTTCCAGACAGACTTAATTTGTGGTGTAAGCAAGGCTTGTGAATCTTTATGCAACTGGGTACGAGCAGTTTACCAGTATGCCTGCGTTAAGCGCCAGATGGCTCCACACGAAGCTCACAAGATCCATGTGAACAATTGCATGGCTGAAATCCGAGCACGGCTGAAGGTGGCTAGGATGCATAAAGAAGCTGCTCGAGAAAGACTAGAGGTTGCGGAAAAGCAACACCAGGCTATCAACAACAAATTACAGGACCTTTCAGCCGAGCTAAGTAAAGTTGAAATCCAAGAGAAAGAGGTTGCTTTCACTATTAAGCAAGTAAGATACTACATGGAAAAATGGAACATTGCTAAAAATGTAAGTAAATCATATTTTTTGTTAATGATAAAATTCAGTTTTCCTAGAAAATAACTGGGCAAATTCTTTTGATTTTGTTATTAGATTAAATTACTATTTTCATATTTACATATAATTGAGTAAAACAATTTAGAACTGGCATATTTTTGTTCAAACACATTTTTCAAGTGATATAGGCACATGTGACTGACGTGTTTTTTGCGTGTGCTCTGTTTTTTTGATTGTTCAAAAATGACTATCTACTTTTAGTTTGAGTCTCTGGTTTTACCTGTGAAGAATGGATTTTTTTTTTATTTTGTGAGTAGTGGTTCAAATGAATCCAAATGTATTATAGATGATTTTTTAAATAATGGACATTGTCCCAAAGCAGCTTTATAGAATTAAATGAATTACAAATATAAAATTCAGCATCACAAATATCCATAAGTTTATCCCTAATGAGCAAGCCATTGGTAAGAGACTATGACACTATAACACAGATGTGATGGATCTCTGGAAAATAAGATGGCCTGCCACACACATCAACAAATTTAAGTGAACATGTGAGAGTGGGGGGATGACTGCATTTAAACCAGTTCATCAAACACTCTATAAACATGGGTCCTCCATGACTGCTTCTTTACCTAAGAAAAGTCTACTGGCAAAAGGCTTGACTAAACAAATATAAACAGTTAAACTATGTGTCAATTTTTTTGGAAGGCTGTTCCATAACTGTGTGTTTTTTGTAAGAGAAAGCTCTGCCTCTGCTTTAGTGTACAGTCCAGGGGTCACCAACGAGGTCGCACGCAAGGACCACATGAGTCGCCCGCAAGCCTTTTCTAAAAATAGCTCTTTCCTACCTTGTTATATCATTGTTGATAATTATTGTGAGAAATCATTCAAATTATCAGTGTCTTCACATAGATCAGGGGTGTCAAACTCAGTGATGATATTATATAGATCTATTATTATTGTTATTAATGTCCAGGCGATATGAAGTGCTGATAACACAAACTACAGATCCCATAATGCAGCGCTTCAGCCGCCTTACCGAACGCTAGACTACCTGGGAACATTCCAGCGTCAAGTCGAGCTTTTGTTGATGTATTTATCCATATTGTGAAGTTATTGTGAAACAGCGCCTCACAGTGGTGAGGAGAAAAGTTGATTCTGAAAACAGAGTCTTTCAAAACCGATGGGATTCTGAGTAGATGTTTACTGACACTGCCGGTAAACACGTGTGTCTTATTAGTGGAGCGAATGTGGCTGTAATTAAGGAATTGAATCTAAGACGGAACTACGAGACAAAACATCAGGATCAGCTGAAAAACCTGAATGCAAATCAGAAGATACAGAAAGGAGAAGAGTTAAAGAAGAAACTGACATTTCAGCAGATGTTTTTCACCTGAGCAAAATCACAAAGTGAAGCTGGTGTGAAAACAGAGGAGAAATCAGA
Source organism: Silurus meridionalis (assembly GCF_014805685.1). NCBI lineage: Eukaryota > Metazoa > Chordata > Actinopteri > Siluriformes > Siluridae > Silurus > Silurus meridionalis. Next base: position 5,336,768 of record NC_060895.1, on the reverse strand, counting down.
CTCACATCAGCCAGTTATTTACTGAGGGAGAGTTTCTGAAGAGCTGCATGATGAAGCTGTGAGATGTCTGGTGTTTGACAGGAGAAATTTTTATGGAGAGCAAAATATTTTAAGTTATTTAAAGTTTAAGATATTTTTTTTATAAAATGGCATAAGAGCAAAGAAATCTGTTTTGATTTGTTATTTTAACGTTTTTTTCAGGGTTTTTTCGCAATATTTTTATGGAGAGCTATTTATTTAAAGTTTATTTATTCTGGAATAATATTCCTGTCTGTCTTTATTCATATTTATGTTCAAAAAACATTGTTTTAGTGTGTTCAATAAATGTGTATCCTGTTCGGCCTGCGACCTAAAGTGTGCTTTGAGTTTTGGCCCCCTGTGCAATTGAGTTTGATATAGATAAATATCATTATTTATTAATAATAACTTAGAATTAAAGGTAAATTTAGCAAATTTGTTATTTCAGAATTGTGTATCAAACTGGTAGCCCTTCACATTAGTTGGTACCCAAGAAGTAGCTCTCGGTGTCAGAAAGGTTGGTGACCCCTGATGTACACTATTCAAGGTACCAATAAACCGCCTGCACCTTTTAATCTAAGTAGGTGTGGCAAGCTGTAATAGGCCAGATGTTCACTCAGGGTCTGTGATGTGAAAACATTCAGTGCATATAAACTTTCATTTGATGTATAATTCAATGCAATATTTGTTTGAGAGCCATTGCAGAGTAAATAAGACAAGGGTGACATGATCATATTTTCTGGTTGTGGTAAGGACCCTTTTAGACTAAATAGAGCTGTTTATGCACTTACTAAAGCATCCAGACACTAAGTAACTCCCTGGAGATCTATACATAATTAATCGTATTGACTGACTAGACTTATTTTCGTAAGCTACATGTGTTATGTTGCTGTAAAGAACTTCGAACGTGTTACATTTATGTGTATTCTTTGTGTGATGTAGATCATTATAATAAATATCTGTAACATCACCACTTCTTTGATAGGGCTGGTGTATTTATCTATACCCAGGAGGACTAGCTTCATTTAATACTAAACATTTGTTTGATTTAATCCATGCAATGGTTCAAATCAAGTGTTAGGCAAACAAATATTTACTTTGTTACTTTTTTAAGATTTTGCTCACCTTGGAGGTGCTAAAGTGCCATGTTCTAAGTTGTTTACCACATCTTGCATTTAAATATTTTTATAATTATTCAAATTATTAGGACAGTCAGATCATTGTTTGTCTTATAATGTTTGTCTCGGTGTCTTCTGTGTAGAATAAAAACAGTAGAATTGACCTTGCCATTTCAATACTTTTTGAGGGAACTATAATTCAATTAGCCATTCTGTTTAATTTCTGTAGGAATCTGAAATGAATGACCACACTATTCCTGGTGATGCACTGTTGTTAGCTGCTGCCATAACCTATTTGGGCCCATTTGGGCCTGAGATTCGCTTGGAACTGTTAAAAAAGTGGCACAAAATGTGTCTCACGGGCACAATTGCAGTTAGTCCAGAAGATGTACGTACATCATTGTTTGATGAAACACAGCTTCTTTCTACTGAGACTGCCCATACTGTACAAATTCCTGTGGCTGTGGAGCTTCATATGTCTCTGTCACAAGCACTTGGGTGGGATTCACATCACTTAGAAGAAGTGTCTCCCATTGATGTGTTAAAACTGTTGTTGTGGGGACATAGAACTCCATGGGCTCACAAATGGACATTGCTTACAGACACACAGCAACATAAAGAATGCACTTTCCAAACAAGGCAGAGAGGTGAGTGGTTCTTGCTTCCTTTATTTACTTGGTTATTTAATGGCTGCAATATGAAGTTGTGCTTCTACTTTTCAGAATATTCTGACCAATTCCCAGTTAATGCTGGAAGATCTGAAAAAGAAAACGAATTTGAGCTCATTGTTTCTGCAGATGACCCAGAATTTATTCACAAAATCAGTCATGGTGCAACAAAAGGTTGGCAATTTATGCATTAAATGCTTTTCAGTCTATTTAGGATATCTTAATTTAGCGTTCATTTTCCACTAAATATGTTACAAATGACAATATTGCTGCACTTAAACAGGTTTGAAAGTTTTGGTTACGGAAATTGAACATGCTGTGCCAAGCGATGAGTTCCTCAGTATCTTAAATCGGCCAGCTGGAACTCACATTTTTGATGTGTTTGATCCAGTCACAACACCTCACCCGGAATTTTGCCTATTCCTTAGCACCTCTCTTCCAGCAAAGGTTCTGTTGGAAGGTAGGAACTTGATGCATTTAAAAATCAATTATTGTTGTTAATTTATTTACTTCAATTTCTATGTTTTTCTTTTTTTTTTTAGAAATTCACCCATTTATATTAATAAAGGTGAAAGTTATAGATCTATCTCTAAGCACATCAGAAGTTAAGGATATTGTTCTGAGTGACTTAATGAAGTCTAATTGTTCAGAGCTTTGGTTGAGGCATTCCCAGTTACAAAAAGATAAACAAGTTCTACAGGATAAACTTCATTCAGAAGAGGTAAAGTAATTAAGAAGATATAATATTTTAAACAGTTACAAAATGTTAACTAAAGGTCAATGCTGAAGTCTGTTTCTTGTATTCTTTTCCAATTCTTCTAGGTTTCTTTGATGGATTACATCTTGCAGTCTTCCACCCCACTGCTTCAGGATCCTCAGTTCCTTCCATATGTGTCACTGTGTCAAAAAGCCTCATTAAGACTTGAAGCAGGAATTGAAAAGCTGTCTAACTATATGGATGACAACAAAGCCATAATTAATGCCTTCCACTGCATAGCAGCACTGGCAACAGCTCTTTATCAGGATATCCAGGATGTGGGACGTCTCTATCCTTTTTACTCTTTTCCCCTGTGCAACTTTTTAATTGCTTTGCGGAAAACCTTAGCCCTAAAGGTTTGGTCAGATGTCATCTGCAGTGGAGAAATGCTGGAGGGTGTTGGCACGTCAGACATCTTACACAGAATAGTGTGCCATGTATTTGCTCATTATAGACCCTATTTATTCCCAAACCATGCAGAATTACTGTGGTTATATTTTTCTTTTGCATTCTTTATCCACACTGAGGGCTGCCCTGAGATTGAACGCGTCATCTTTCTCAGAGGACTCAATGGCATAGAATCCACAGTATATTCTGCATCAGCTGAACAGTCTGCTTCTATTCTTCCAAACTGGATACCAACCCAAACAAAAGTTCATTTGGGTCTCCTAGAGAAATTATCTTCCTTTCATGGCTTAACGTCCTCTTTAAGGAATTCATCCAGACAATGGCAGGAGTACTTTCACTTTCCTTCAGCCACAGTGGCTGGAACTGTTCCATGCCAGTCAAATTCCCAATTGACATTATTGCAGCGTGCTATACTTTGGAAGACATTCTGTCCACAGTGGCTTGCAGCAGTGGTGGATGATTTCTCTGCCTGTCAGCTAGGACAAAATATACAATCAGCTATGGAAGGTGGTCCTCATATCAGTTCTCCAGAGGCACTATTGAGCTTTTTGTCCACAAATAATTGCCCAGTAATTGTAACTATGCCGAGTCCAACAGAAATTCGAACAGGAAGCATCCACCCTCTGCACTGGATTAAACACTTTGGACGACACCAAGAAGAAATGAAAGGGGTAAGGTGTTATATAATACATTATATTTTGATGTATAAATATAAATGTTTATATTTATTGCTTTTTTATGATTCTCAATAGGTGAGGGTAGTTGTACATTCATTTGGGTCTAAATGCCAAAAACACGATGTTCTCTCATCACTTAACACAGCTGTTCAGACTGGCCATTGGCTGGTTTTGAATAACTGTCACCTCCTGGATCATTGGGATGCCAGAGTTATTACTCAGCTAAGGCAGTTAATATTCTGCACTGGACAAGGTAAAAACTCTCTTTTTTCAATCTTCAGTCAGGATTTAATTCTTAAACTATCTTTGCTTAGCCACTTAGCATTGGGCTAATGAATTAACAAAAATATTTTGTAGTATGATAAATTTGTTAGGGCTAAAGTACAGAATGTCACCATTTTTATATGCCAATTTTAGATGAGTGCGGTATTTAGAAATAATGCCAAATTAAATTGTTTTACCATGCTTAGCAATTTAAGCATGTTTTAAAAACTGTAAGTGTAGATTTTGTGGTGTTTCCAGAAGAAAAATCACAATCCCTTAGTTAAATTGGCCAGAAATAATTGTATGCACCTGTTGGCAGTGGGCATGACTAAAACAACTCCATACTTATGAGGGATGTCGGCATACTTTTGTCCATATAATGTATAAAACCTTTTGCTTGCAGAATTTTCTTTAGCTGTTCATAAGTAGTCATATGTATTTTTTTTTCTTTTAGAAATTGTTAGTTAGGTTTTAAATGTTGGCAAATTTTCTAAATGTGAAAAATATTTATGTTCGATGTAATAAAAATGTTATTGTTTTTATAAAAATATGAAATATGAATATGAAATTGTACACCATTTAAAAAAAAAATATTCCAATACAGACAGAAAAGAGTATTCCAGAAAACTGATTTTAATGAAAATTCTTACGTTTCTTGCATGTTAGAAGCTATGTGAATACTTACTGTTGAGTCTAGATGTGTTTGGATAGTGACACGAATTCTGTAAATTTGCTTCTGTACACCTCCACAATTTTTGTTCATGCAAGATGTGACTAAATTGTGGACAATTGCATGAAAAGCAAATAAAAAGTTTTTTTGTTTGTTTTTTTTTTAGTTGAATTTTCATTTCCCACTGTTCAGGGAAACTCAAAATATGTGGTCAAAAATGTGTCATTGCAAGTAAAGAAGGCCATCATTAGGCTGAAAACAAATAAATCAGGTTTTAGAAACCTAAGACGTGGTTAAATAAACTTTGTTATAAAAAATTAGTGCAGCAATATTAAAAAGCCAGGATGATCACTTATGACATCTAAAGTGGATGATTGCAAAATTATTTTCTTGGTGAAGAAAAACCTCTTCAACATATAGCCAAGTCAACTCATGACCAAAAATACAAAAAGTTCACCTCAAGATGCAATATGATATTCAAAAACAAAGACAAAATGACAAATGTCTATAATGGTATGCCACAAAACTGATAAGCCTTCAGAATACTGACCTCAAAAGAAGCAGCATCTAAACATTTTCAAAAAAAAGGACTGAAAAACATTTAAAAAAAGAAAACATAAACATATGATGTATCCAAATTTCAAGCATTAATTTACTGCTAAATTATTTGATCTAAGCATTGAAAATATTGGCCTTTCTTGTTAGTTTGCTCTTTTACTGCTTGAGCCTGGGGATTGTGGAAAAATAATTTCTAAAGAGCAAATACTATTTTTTTTGTTTTTAACATTTTGAATTACATCCGAATTTTTATACTTCAACTGCATTTAGATTGTTTCATTTCAAATTTATTGTGGTGATGTACAGAGGCAAAATTATGAAAATTGTATCACTGTCCAAATGTCTAGTCGGGTTGACTGTGTTTAATGACATTTTACAAGACTTGTCTGTATGTGTATCTGTAATTCGATCTGTTATCTATCATATAGTGATGGAGATAAAATATACATTTCTATTAACAAACAAACAAACTGCAGCAAATCCAGTATTACTTAAGTTTTACCAAAAAGTAAGCCGACATCCAGAAACTAAGCGGGGATAAAAATTAGTTAAAAATTTTAGTTAAGAATTGTGACTACCTCTATAAAAACAGAAGCTACTGAACAATGAGCTATTGAAGCAGCCTATTAAACTAGGAACACTTATAAAGTCCAAACAATTCCCCATTCATCATTTGACAGTAAGAAGGATTCAGGTGTGGATTTAAACAAACGCCAGTATAGAGTTATGCTATTCAAAGAGTCAAAGGTCAGATTATTTAATGCTCACAGATACAAAAGAAAAACCCAAGAGCTACATTCTGTGACCTAAAGGGTTATGTAAGCTTATTTATGTCCAGGAGAGCATAATCGGAAAACAAAATTGAACAATTATTGGCTTTCATGGAATTTGTTGGATTCCATCTTTTGCTAACTGGAAAAACATTTATCAAAATAATTAACCAGAATTATAGAGACATTTTGATTTTGAAAAAATATTACACCATCATTATACCATCTTGCGCCTATCCCTTAATTGATTTATTTTTTCTACACTTCAGGGCACTGGATGAATAGTGAGGCAGATACCGGGATTGATCTAATTGGAGGAGATCCAGGCTATAAAGTGCATCCTCACTTCCGACTCTGGTTTATAACAAAAGGCAGTGCTCCACTTTCTATTCCAGGTGTGGAATATTTTATATTATTTTCTCACAGATTACATTTACATTATTTATCTTTATATTGTGTTATGAATGTCAAAGTCTGAGACCACTAATGAAAATGCCTCTGTTTTGTATTTCTGTCTGATGTAATACAACAGTTTTCACTACAAATAAGTTGGTACTAAATCTGACATCACATTTAGCTGTTTAATTGCTCCATATTATAAATTTGCTTACATTTAAATGTTAAACATTCTTGATAATGAACATTGAACCAAATATTGCAAAGTCTTTAGATTTTTCGGAAAGAACCACATATACTGTAGGTGTGATGGCCAGTTGTCCACAAACCATTGCATGTATCATGTGTGCTTGAGAGCATGTGTATAATAATTAGTGAGACCTCAGGAAATAATTGGGCTAACCATGATATCTTAATTGTTTTTGATAGATAGTATCTTTGTAGCCTTCTCATCTAATATCGTATTACCACTAGCCTCCATTGGTCTAAATCTATTTTAAATAGCAAATTTTGTGTTTGGTTTGTTCAGTTTACTAAACAAAACTTTATCTGTTAACTAAACTGTTATTTTATTCCAGTGTAATGTGGGCTTGATGGTTTTGTTCTGTATATAAATTCCATATTTCCTCTGCAGCTTTTATTAGGATGGGTGCTATGCATTTGGTGCTTGACTCTCAGTGGAACCTGAAAGATGAGCTGTACTTCTCTCTGAGACAAGTTACTTCCACTGTTCCTCAAACTATGAATGTGGAGGATCCTCTTCTTCTATGTGCCATCCTTCATTCTGTTTTAATACAGAGACAAAAACTGAAGCATCTGGGGCATGGCAGCATTTATAAATGGTGAAGGAGGTCTTAAATGTTAAAATACTACTAATACGAATAATAATAAAGTTCACTAATTAATAAATAAAGAATTTGACATTTTGTTCTGTGTTTTTGTCTAGGTCATGTGAGGATCTTCTTGCTCTGATCGATGCACATGCCCGCATTACAAAACAGTGTCATGACCCTATTGGAGCGCTGGAATATGTAGCTGGTACTGTTTTTACTTTTATTAAAGTAATTGAAAAACCCTCATTTAAACGGGAAATGATTTGATTTGATCTGTAGGTGGCAGTAAAATGAGCCTTTACAGAGCTCACTATAGTGTGTAAATATAGAAAACTCAGTGATACTCTAGATATAAGCTATATGCAAGCGATACTCAATTACAATCAAGTAAACATTTTTTTATATGTAAACATCTAAAGCTATAATGTTAAAACTGCTAAAACCTTTATTGTTTAGCTATCAGCATTTAAGCCATCATTTTCAAGGTTACAATATTAGTGTAAAATCAGAAAGTCCACAATGCTGTAGGAGGCATTTTCTGCCATGGTTTAGGCCCATTAGTTCCAAGCCACAAAATTATTATTGTATAACAGTAAATGATTACTTTAATTCTGTGATGGAACATTTCTATCTTCATGGGCTTCTTTTTCAAAATGGAAATGATCCCAGTCACAGGGTACATGGGATCACTTGATGGTTTGATGACAGTGAAAATTATGTAAATCTCATATCCTTCTCTAGATCTGAACACAGCCGAACCTTTGGAAAATGTTAAACTGACTAGATGGTTTAAATGTTAAGACTGAAATCCCATCAATATATTAAAATATGTACTGACTAGTACAGTTCACAAGACTTTCAGAAGTTTACATTTGCAGACGCCCTTGTCCAGAGCGTACAAAAGTGCTTTGAGTCTCTATCAACATAAAAGTGATGACAAAATTGAGCCTGTTCTAACAGTTACTTCTATAATATTAACACACTAGGTTTCATGTATTACCCATTTGTATGAATATATATCCTATTTTTCCTACAGTTTACCTGATCTATGGTGGTCATGTGTCAGACCCCGCTGATTTGGAGGCTGTGAAAGCAGTGTGCAGTGTTTGTCTACAACCACCACTGTCTACATGGGGTAGTGGCCCTCATATTCTTACAGAAATTATCAGCACGACAGGATATTTTGGTATGTAATCAATTTAAAGTATTAACTATTTTCTTTTAAATCCTGTATAAAAAAAGACCCGTAACATATTTTTTTTTTTTGTTTTGTCAGATGAGGACATTTTGAAAGCTGTACAGTACTGTGCAGAAACCACACTAAATAACAATGATGCACTGCTTCTTGGATTCAGTGCAGAGGTGACAATTGATGTTATAAAATTTAGAAGCAAGACACTCAGAAACCTACTTCTTCAGTCCCAAGATAGCTTTGCAGCTGTCAGACAATATGGCATGTTTAATAATCTTCTAGCCCAAACACACTACAAAATGGCTCAAGAAACATTACAGGCTTTACAGACCAAGTTTGAATTGGCAAAGAAGAACAGAAGTGTGAGTGAAGGAAAAGTCTCTTTGAGCCCGATCCATACTTTTCTCTGGACTGAGTGGGAAAATCTTTCAGAGATTGTGTCATCACTTCTTGAAAATGCTAAAAAACCACTCAAAGACCCCTCTGCTTCTCCAAAAATCACATCATCCGTTATTTCAAAGTTGGAGTCTCGAGCAAACTTGCTCCAAATGTATCAGTTGAAAGAATACAGTGATTCACTTCCAATCTATTGTTTATCTGCCTTTGCTAACCCACGTGGTTTTCTGGCTGCCGTGATCAGAGAGACTGTTCACAACAAACACAGTGACATCAGCAACATTACATTACAATTTCAGGTATATTACCAGACTGCAAAATAGTACTAACCAAGACAGAAACAGTTTTTTAAAGCAATAGATTGTTTAGATTTTGGATAACATTTCTTGTTAAAAATGCAATTCAAATAATTGAATGAATTTAATTACATTTGTCACGAGTGATTCACATACTTGCTTAAAGAACACTGTCACATGGCAACCATTTGATCACTTCTTAAAAATAGTTTGTCAACCCATGTTATGAATTGTCATTCAAATATAAACAAGTAAAACAAAGCATTCACCAATATACTTGTCTATGTCCTCAGGTTGTAGGTGCTGCAGCATCTCCATCATCAACACCCTCAAACGGGATCTATCTTTCCGGTTTGGAGCTACATGGAGCGTTGTGGGATAAGCAGCTTGGAGCTCTGCAAGACACCCTGTCACCTACACCTTGTCCTTTTCCTCTCCTCTTGGTCAGAACTCAAGAAACAAACTACAACCTCAATGACTCATCTCAAAGTTCACCTTCGAATTCCTATGCTATGCCTCTCTACAAATGTCCTCTCTATTTGGAAAGTCACAGCGAAGATGCCGCCTGGAGCCTCTCAGTGGACAACATTGTCACTTATGTTCCACTTATGACAACATTAGATCCGGTACTTTGCAAAATGAGACGAGTCCGATTAGTCAGTACACTCAAAGAAAATAAACTGAAAAAACTTTAAATATTGAGATATGTTTAAAAGACTGGATTCAATCAGAATTTTTATTTTTTTATTGGAAGGTTGAACGAGCTCTTAAAGACAATTAAGCATAAAAATTTCCTTTACAGATATATTTATCATTGTAAAAACATGAAATGTTTTGCACTGAATACATTTATTTATATATAGAATATGGGATGCAAACACTATGGACTTGAACCATGTAATACAACTCCTGTTTACAATTTAGCACAAAATGCTTTTCATATTGTTACTCTGCAGAGTTGCCTTTTTTATTTATTCTGCTCTGCTTGCAACCCAAATATAAATGCTTTTACCGTTTCTTGTACAAACAAGGCTTGAGTTCAAGCCCGATTTTCCTTACATCATTTGGAACATTGTGTGTCTTCTGAAACTCAAAGGAGTAGAAGTGGCTGTTGGCTGTGTCCTAGAAACAAAATGTAAACATATACAGATTATTTTTTGAAATGCAAGAAAACAAATGTCAGATTTCCTGGTTGTAGATATACACTTATTTACTTAGTTTTCATACTTACCAAAAGCCATTTACTTAACAAACAAATTAAATTCACATTAAGTTTGTTGCATTAGATACACATCAGTTTTTTTGTATTATTTTATATTCACTTTAGCTCTTTTATATTTTTTTACATGGTTCTGTTAAAATTGTATGTATTTATGAAATTAATTTAAGTAAATAGCAACTAAATTCAACATTTGTAGCACTAAATTAGCTTTATGGATAATTCACTATGCAGCTGTGGCCATTACAACCCCTTGGGTACTTTAAGCACAATAGCAATATGTTTGTTTTTACACAACAATCATTTCTGCTCAACTTGCAGAAATGACAAGAAGCACGTTTAAATCATCCTACCTTACTGGCCAACATAAAGCCCAGACGAGATAAGGCCCCAGTGAATTGGCGTATATTATCAAATCTGCTTGCAACTTCTGCAATTTTGAGGACACCCCTGCAATAAATAAAAAGTAGTAAGTAAAAGTCTCATTTGTTTTAAGCCACACCAGGAAACACACTATAAAAGGCCACCAGCACTTGATTACCTGCCAACAAAACTGCTGAAACACCCTTATATTAAATACAGTGCCTTGCAAAAGTATTCGCAACTACGTTTTGTGTCTTGGTCTCATCTGACTATAAAACCTTCCCCCACATTGCAGCTGGGTCACACTCATGCTTACCATTTGTAATTAAAAAAGATTAGATAACTGGTCACTTTGGCAAGGCATAGTTTTGGTGGTTGTAATTGGATGGTTCTAAATTTACCAACTGAAATTGGGCTACTGTTGGCCAAAGGAGGTGAAGGAGAGGAGGAAGACGTCTACAGAGACAGCAGGGAAAGGTGAAGTGTAGGAGAGTGGAGGTTCGGGTGGGCACTTGTTGGTACTATGCCTGGTAAAGGGAGAGAGATAGCTGATATGATGGAGAGGAGAAAGGTAGATATGTTGTGTGTTCAGGAGACCAAGTGGAAAGGGAGCAAGACCAGGAACATTGGAGGTGGTTTAAACTATTCTTTCATGGTGTAGATGGAAAGAGAAATGGTGTAGGGGTGATTCTGAAGGTATATGTCATATACCTACAGAGTATATGACAGAGCAGTAATGTACATAAAAAGTGAGCGTGCATGGTAGTTCAAATATCAGTAAGATATACAACAATATACAGCAGTAACAGTGTGTAATTATATATATATATATATATATATATATATAATTAAGGTCAGTTGTTAATAAGGGTGATTGCCTGGAGAAAGAAACTGTTCCTGTGTCTGGCAGTTTTGGTGAAAAAAGTTCTATAGGGACTGCCAGAAGGAAGGAGTTGAAAGAGGTTGTGAGGAGCACCAGTGCTGACTGACTGAATACTGGAGGTAACCCCACAAAGTGTCACCTATTCTATGCAGGAGATACAACCTGAAGGAGACTGGGGACTGTAAGGTGTTGGCAGGGGACAGTGCAGCTAGACAGCATCAGATGGTGGTCTGTAGGATGGCTATGGAAGTGAAGAAATAAAGGAGGAGAGTAAGGACAGAAAGAAGAATAAGAGATAAGAAAAGTAGGCAGGAGTACTAGGAGTTGCGGCAAAAGGAAAAGGCATATGAAAAGCTGTATGAGAAGTTGGACACTAATGAAGGAGAAAAAAAATTTGTAGCAATTGGTCAGGCAGAGGGACCGAGCTGGGAAGGATGTGCTGCAAGTTAGAGCAATAAAGAACGGAGATGGAAATGTGTTGACTAGTGAGGAGAGTGTGTAGAGAGGAGTACTTTGAGCAGCTGATGAACGAAGAAAATGAGTGAGAGAGAGAGAGAGAGAGAGAGAGAGAAGGTTGGATGATGTGGAGATGGTGAACCATGAAGTTGATAGGATTAGTAAATAGGAAATAATAGCAGCGATTAAGAGGATGAAGAGTGGAAAGTCAGTTGGACCAGATGGCATACCAGTAGAAGCATGGAGATGTTTAGGAGAGATGGCAGTGGAGTTTTAAACTCAATTGTTTAACAAGATTTTGGAAGGTGAGAGGATGCCTGAGGAATGAAGAGTGTGCTGGTACCGATCTATAAGAATAAGGGAGATGTGCAGACCTGCAGTAACTACAGGGGAATAAAGTTGAACAGTTACACCATGAAGTTATGGGAAAGAGTAGTGGAAGCCAAGCTGAGAGAAAAGTGACCATCTGTGAGCAACATTATGGTTTCAGGCCACCACAGACGCATTATTTGCTTTGAGAATGTTGATAGAGAAGGTCAAAAGCAGTTGCATTGTGTGTTTGTGGATTTGGGAAAGCGTACGACAGGGTGGAGAGAGGAGCTGTGGTATTGTATGAGGAAGTCCGGTGTGTCAGAAGTATGGGTGGTGCAGGACATGTATGAGGACAGTGTGACAGCAGTGAAGTGTGCAGTAGGACCGACAGACTGGTTCAAGGTGGAGGTTGGACTGCATCAAGGATCGCAGTGGTGATGGACAGGTTGACGGACGAGGTCAGACATAAGTCTCCATGGACTATGATGTTTGTGGATTATATTGTGATTTGTGGTGAGAGTAGGGAGCAGGATAAGAAGAGCCTGGAGAGGTGGAGGTACATGCTGGAGAGAAGGGGAATGAAAGTCAGTAGAAGTAAGACAGAGTACATGTGTGTGAATGAGAGGGAGGGCAGTGGAGGGGTGTGGTTGCAGAAAGAAGAAGTGGTGAAGGTGGAGGAGTTCAGTGCACTCCGATCAACAGTGCAAAGTAATGGAGAGTGTGATAGAGAAGTGAAGAAAAGAGTGCAGGCAGGGTGGAGTGGGTGGAAAAGAGTGATAGCAAGAGTGATTTGTGATAGAAGAGTATCTGCAAGAGTGAAAGGGACATTTTATAGGACTGTGGTGAGACCTGCGATGTTGTATGGTTTAGAGACAGTGGCATTGAGTAAAGGACAGGAGGTGGAGCTGGAGGTAGCAGAGCTGAAGATGTTGTGATTTTCTTTGGGAAGGACGAGGATGGACAGGATTAGAAATGAGTTTATTAGAGGGACAGCGCATGTAGGACTATTTTGGAGACAAAGTGAGAGAGGCCCGTGAGATGGTTTGGAAATGTTCAGAGGAGGGACATGGGGTATATTGGTAGGAGAATGCTGAGGATGGAGCCACCAGGAAGGAGGAAAGGTCAAAGATGAGGTTCATGGATGTGGTGAGGAAGACATGCAGGTAGTTGGTTTGAAAAAAGGCAGATGTAGAGAACAGAGTAGTGTGGACACGGATAATTTACTGTGGCGACCCGTAATGGGAGCAGTCGAAAGAAGAAGAATTGGATAGTTCTAAATGATGTGACAATTTCAGCTATAAATAATTATAGATATGGAAGCCAATGAAGTTATAGGCATTAAACTTTATATTACCCCATCACCAGAACTCTGTTTGCCTCAGCCAAAAAGTCTGCAAGGTTGGTCCCCATAAGAGAAAGACAGAAGACTGCAATATCTACTGTGGAGTCACTAAGTGGCACCTGTAGAGACAGAAACCATTAACATAAGCATATGACCAGAACCCCCCCATTAGAATTCCACTAAAAAATTTGCAAAAAAGGGTTGTTTTATAACAATGTGCACTAGTAAAAATGCTATACAAGCAAAAGTACATTGAATAAATACAATTTATATTATAAGAAAGAAAATAGTCACCACCGGTTTGCTTATCAGGGACAAACTTGCACTTATAAAGAACATATTAATTCTTTATCACCACATTATCTGTGTAAAGCTGCTTTTAGACAATGTTCATTGTTAAAAGCGCTATACAAATAAAAATGAATTACAGAAGTCATCTTTTTAGTTGTGCATTTAAGGTTTTGGTTTCAGCTCCACTAAAATCACAGATTCAGGAACTGAAATCCAACATAAGAAAGGGGACTCTTTATAATTCAATGTGTCAAATGTACTTCTCAGTGTCTTTAGCATTTTTTTTAATACTGACAAAATCCTGAACTGTCCTAAAATCTTGAAATGACAACGAACTGTCATATGTTCAAATAACAAAGTTATGAAAGTTAAGTAAAAAACACATACTTTATATAAAGAAATATGAAAATAATTATAGTGCCTGTCAAAAGTTTAAAGAAATAGAAGCCAACAAAATTTAATTAGGGCTGCATGTATCGATTAATTTAGTAATCGAGTATTCGGATAAGAAGTACTTTTTCTTCAATATTAAATATTAAAGCAATTAAAGCAATACTAAATATGCAAGAAAAAATAAGACAGGTCTCTTGAACAAGTAATTTGTTTCCTTTTCAAAACAATTAACATTCTTATTGCTGAAATTGCAATCTGTGAAAACTAAACCCATTTAGTGCATTTACTTGCTATCGTACATCAAAATGCAAATACTAAAATAAAATATAAAACAATTTCATATTCCTTAAAAAAGTGTAAACACACCATATGGTATTTTCTTCCAGGTGAAAGGAAAACTGAGCATGGCTACAATTTCATGCTACAGCACCGTTCAAGTTTTGACGAAAGGCATGGCAAAGTATTTCAGCTGAACATTTGGAGAAACTGTCCAGATGTCAGGAGTGTGTAAAGCACTTGTGACAAAAAAGATTCAAATAAAAGTGAAACGTCTGTAAATGTATATGTTTGTTTGGTCAGAGTAAATCTTCATAAAATTAAGATGACATAGTTTGTTGCATATTAAACAAAATGTATAAGTCTTTTTCATTAGAAAAGATTAAATGTTTCCAAACTTTTGACATGCACTGTACTTTTCATGAAAAAGTTTACTGAAACTCAGAATTTTTTTTTTCTTTATTAATAAGCTACAATAATCCCCCACTTTACCGCTCATTTGTCTCAGCCTCTTTTTTGACGTCATAGGACACTTTAACCAATAAACAAGCAGAAAAACTACAAATAGGCTGCGCTACTACAGAACTGTATACTGTACAGTACATGTACTCACTATAAATGTGAGTGTATTGTATTTCTACAAATTTACTCAAAGTTCTTCTCGCTATATTCTTGCAAATGTTTTCTGTGTGTGTTTAAAGTGTGTGGGAGGATGATTTACCACTTAAACAATAAAAAATATATATAAAAAATAAATTAAAAAAGCATTTTTGGGGTGGGGCCGTTTTTCGCAGGCGGTTTTGGAACGTAAACACCATGATAAACGGGGGGTATTGTGTACTTAAACTTCTTTCTTACTTCTATGTTTCACTGTTGCTTTTTTAACACCCCAACATAGTGAATACATCAGTCGACTAGTTTAGGCAGGCCCTTATCACTGTTAATGATTTAGAAAGTAGTAAAAATCTAGCTCTCAATTATGATGATAAATGGGAATAAAAGAGAGAACTTCAGCAGCTGAAAGCACATGTAATAAAAGAAAGCCTGATTGACGTGATTGGGGGAAAAAAAGAACTTACATTGGCCATATCACAGGCAGTGACAAGGTCACAAATTGGAGCCAAATCGAAGCAGTGCACTTTGTTCTTCACACTCTGTGCAATCTTGCAATCACCGCATCCAAAGTCTGCAATTATCAAAGATGACGATCTGAAAATTAAAACAAGAACACCCACTTTTAAAAGGTGTTTACATAAGGCTAAACAATTTTAAGTTACAGGGGTCCTCATTTTTTTTGCAGCAATGGACCATTTTAACTCCGCTGACCCAATCAATACAGAATGAATTAATATATACAAAAGGAAAATAATGGATTACTGAATTAGTGAATATAATTGATAATTAAATGTGGCAACTATTCTTTTGGCTATTTATTGAAGCTGTGGAGCTTTTTTCCTGAAATTTCCACTAAACAGAGACATTTTAAAATTGCTGTTATATCAAATATTTCATTATATATACACTCACCGGCCACTTTATTAGGTACATCTTACTAGTACCGGGTTGGACCCCCTTTTGCCTTCAGAACTGCCTTAATCCTTCGTGGCATAGATTCAACAAGGTACTGAACTCATTGTCATGTTCAAGAAACCAGTCTGAGATGATTCGCGCTTTATGACATGGCGCGTTATCCTGCTGGAAGTAGCCATCAGAGGATGGTTAAACTGTAGTCATAAAGGGATGGAAATGGTCAGCAACAATACTCAGGTAGGCTGTGGCGTTGACACGATGCTCAATTGGTACTAATGGGCCCAAAGTGTGCCAAGAAAATTACATTACCACCACCATCAGCCTGAACCGTTGATACAAGGCAGGATGGATCCATGCTTTCATGTTGTTGATGCCAAAATCGAGACTCATCAGACCAGGCAACGTTTTTCCAATCCTCTATTGTCCAATTTTGGTGAGCCTGTGCGAATTGTAGCCTCAGTTTCCTGTTCTTATCTGTCAGGAGTGGCATTCGGTGTGGTCTTTGCTGCTGTAGCCCATCCGCCTCAAGGTTCGACGTGTTGTGCGTTCATAGATGCTCTTCTGCATACCTCGGTTGTAACGAGTGGTTATTTAAGTTACTGTTGCCTTTCTATCAGCTCGAACCAGTCTGGCCATTCTCCTCTGACCTCAACAAGGCATTTGCGCCCACAGAACTGCCGCTGACTGGATATTTTCTCTTTTTCGGACCATTCTCTGTAAACCCTAGAGATGGTTGTGCGTGAAAATCCCAGTAGATCAGCCGTTTCTGAAATACTCAGACCAGCCCGTCTGGCACCAACAACCATGCCACGTTCAAAGTCACTAAAATAACCTTTCTTCCTCATTCTGACGCCCGGCAGATCGTCTTGACCATGTCTACATGCCTAAATGCATTTAATTGCTGCCGTGTGATTGGCTGATTAGAAGTTTGCGTTAACAAGCAGTTAGACAGGTGTACCTAATAAAGTGGCCTGTGAGTGTATATATAAGCTGTAAATTTTTAATAAAGATGACCAGTCACAAAACACATTATTAAGAGTAAGTTGTTATTTTCATCACTATAACAGTGTAAAGTCACAGACATCATGCTTTTTGGAACCCAGAGAACCACACATATAATAGACAGAATAAAAAAAAAAGTAACTATTCTCACCTTTGCCGAATATAGGAGATGATGGAATCCACTGGATTTGCAGGCCACTGTTTCACTTGTTCAGTGTAGCCTTTGTGGTAAATCTTAATAGCGTCAGGATCCTGTTTGAACATGCGTTTAGCCTCACCACTTGTCGAAGTGTAAAGCAGCTCATTTATGTAGCGAAACCGAGCTGACTCTAACCGCTTCTCCATCCGAGACCTTAAAGCACTGGATCGATCCAGTTGATGTTCGCTGTCTTTTTTTGAATCATCTTTTTTCTTCCCAAGTTCTGAGTCACATATTTTTTCATCACTTTTAATGGTATGGCTGTTTAAAAAGCTCTGCAGTTTCTTAGCCTGGAGCAAAGACTTTTTATCTACTTTGAGAGGCCTCTGTTTTTCACACTGATTATTTGCATTTGACTTCAATTCATCACAGACTGTTTTCATGTCTGTTAACTGATGTGTGTCTAGGTTTGCTTTTTTAGGTGCATCTGTACGTAATGTTACATCATCATTCTTTTCTTTAGATGCCGTTCTCCAAAGTGACAAATCATCATTCTTCATTTTAGTTGCTATTGAGAGATCCTTTGCCTGAGTCATTCCTTTTTCTTCTTTAACTCCAGCTGAACTGAAAAGGAATTTATTCTTGCATCGTTTCTTGTTCTTTATTTTGTTCTTCCACTGTTGTCGGTTTAATCTTTTTTCAGTAGAATCTTCTCCAACTTCATTCATTTTTTTAACGCCTGCAAAACATGAGATAATCGTAATTAAAATACAATTGAGGTAATAAGTTTACATACACAGAAACTGCAACATGTGTTTATATTTTTGAATTAGGGAGACCATAAAAATAGCATTTTCTTTTTATTTTTACTACTGAATAGGCTTTTTACAAAACAGAGTTACATGTAGTCCACAAAAAAGCACAATAGTAACTAAATTTTTGCAAATGTTCAGCTTATGTTTTGTGACAGTTATTTAGGAATCCAGTTAAAAAACAATTTACACAGACCATCCTGTACAAAGTTTTATTCTCAATCTTGCTATTTTGAGAATTAGTGAATGAATAATTTTGAATTAGCACCTTTTGTAATAGTAATTGTAAAAAAGAAAATGGGTCTTAAAATCATAGTTATTTTTAAAAAAAGGTTAACATGCAAAAGTAGACCAAATCATGAGCAAATCCTGCAGAAATCATGACCTACCACAAATCATAGACACAACATAAAATATCCAGATAACAACAAACAGTATTAAGACTCGAGTATGTAAACATTAGAATAATAATATTATGTTGTGGACGATATGTAAACATATGCATTGTAAAATAGCTCATTAAAAATTACTAATTAATACAAATAAATTTAATGCTCCCTTATTTCAAAATATTTCCAATTTACAGATTACGCAAGGTGTATGTAAAACACATGATCTCATCTGTAAGATAAAATGTGACTCTTTGACTCTACTTCTTTCAGTGTTGTCTGTGTCCACTTTAAGCTTCTTTTGTTGCTTCTCCAGAGGTTTCTGCAGCATTGCTGTTTCACTGTCCTTATCTCCTTCGGTTCTTGTGCCAGAATTTTTCTTGTGTTTTTTACACCTTTGTTTCTTTTTCTTCTTGACAATATGTGTAGGAGCTTCTTCCATTTCCTCATCACTACCTGCAGAAGGTTTCATATACACCCAGTCTGGTGCTGACCCTAGGGTCTGTAGAGTTCGCTTAAGACAATGCCTGCTGATTATCTTGTGCTATTTAGGTAAAATAAAAACAGAATTAAAAAAGAAAATATATAAAATGTATGATATCATTATTTATTAGTTGTTTTATTTTTTAAATAAAGGAACAATGATGCTAAGAGTTAAGCCAGAAACACCATTCTAGTTTTCTAAGGATGACACTTGGATTAATGTCCTAAATCACCCAGGTTATTATGTTAAAGGTATTAGAGATTTACCTTCCCAACAACAGGTTCAGTATTCACTACCAGCTTGCCCTGTTCTGCAGCTGGCATGTTATCGGTCCATTCCTCCTCTGCAAACATGTTAACAGCTTCGCCAGGTCTGGGCACAAATACAGACATTTAGAGACTTAAATGCAGCAAAAAACAAAAAACTTTACTTTACTTAACTTTTGTCAGTAGCTCTGCTAATTATCCATAACCACGTTAAATACATAATAAACTCACCTACCTTCTTGAACTAAAGTCGTGCGTTTAACAAGAATAACACGTGGGGAATGTTTACATCCGGGTTAGAGGTTATTTTCTCCAGGTTGTGCACAACGCCACTTAGCGGACTCGTGTGGTACTGTGGTTACTTGGTTCGTCCTCTGTCTTATTTGCGCCACACACCGGCCATTCTTTATTCTGTAAGTCCCTGCCCAATCTGTGTTTATTTAACAGGACTACTATCATTTTGCTGTAGCATTCAAGAGTTTAGAGTTGCAATTTCCTCAGTTTCCCCAGTATTTACCTCCTCGGCTCAGGTTTTTCGACAGGTCGTATATGACATTTTGCATCCGTACTGCACTTTTAAACAGATAAAAATGTACCTTCTGTACAGGTGACTGCTTTAAAACCTCGGTAGGAGTCTTGAATAAAATTCCATAAAAATGCAGAAATTGGCTTGGTTGTATGTGTTTCCTAAATCCCTAAATATCTCACTGCCATCTCACACGAGTTGTTTATTAAGGCTAATTTTTTTCACTGAACATCACACTGCCCCTGACACGTCACCCCCAAAACATCATACTCCCCCTGACACGTCACCCCCAAAACATCATACTGCCCCTGACACGTCACCCCTAAAACGTCATACTCCCCCTGACACGTCACCCCCAAAACATCATACTGCCCTGACCGTCACCCTAAAACGTCATACTCCCCTGACACGTCACCCCAAAACATCATACTGCCCTGACCGTCACCCTAAAACGTCATACTCCCCTGACACGTCACCCCAAAGCGTCATACTCCCCTGACACGCCACCCCAAAACGTCATACTGCCCCTGACCGTCACCCCAAAACGTCATACTGCCCCTGACACGTCACCCCAAAACATCATACTGCCCCTGACATGTCACCCCAAAACGTCATACTCCCCTGACACGTCACCCCAAAGCGTCATACTGCCCCTGACACGTCACCCCAAAACATCATACTGCCCCTGACACGTCACCCCAAAACGTCATACTCCCCTGACACGTCACCCCAAAGCGTCATACTCCCCTGACACGTCACCCCAAAGCGTCATACTGCCCTGACCGTCACCCCAAAACGTCATAATCCCCTGACACGTCACCCCAAAACGTCATACTGCCCCTGACACGTCACCCCAAAACGTCATAATCCCCTGACCGTCACCCCAAAACATCATACTGCCCTGACCGTCACCCCAAAACGTCATACTCCCCTGACACGTCACCCCAAAACGTCATACTCCCCTGACACGTCACCCCAAAACATCATACTGCCCCTGACACATCACCCTAAAACGTCATACTCCCCTGACACGTCACCCCAAAACGTCATACTCCCCTGACACGTCACCCCAAAACGTCATACTGCCCCTGACACGTCACCCCCAAAACATCATACTGCCCCTGACACGTCACCTCCAAAACGCGTCATACTGCCCCTGACACGTCACCCCCAAAACATCATACTGCCCCTGACACGTCACCCCAAAACGTCATACTGCCCCTGACACGTCACCCCCAAAACGTCATACTGCCTCTGACACGTCACCCCCAAAACGTCATACTGCCCCTGACACGTCACCCCAAAACGCCATACTGCCCCTGACACGCCACCCCAAAACGCCATACTGCCTCTGACACGTCACCCCAAAACGCCATACTGCCCCTGACACGTCACCCCAAAACGCGTCATACTGCCCCTGACATGTCACCCCAAAACGCCATACTCCCCCTGACACGTCACCCCTAAAACATCATACTGCCCCTGACATGTCACCCCCAAAACATCATACTGCCTCTGATAAATCACCCCCAAAACAAAAAAAATTACTTTCTTTTTTTAGCTTTAACTTCTACAGCAGATCCAACAGTTTTAATAGAAGGAGAGTTTCACACTCATCACTGATGTTATTTTAAGAGTCATTTGATTCACTTTGACAAAAGAAAATTGAACTGTTTGACTACAGTTCATAGTTCTAGAAGTGAAATGAATCACATTATCCTCACCCTAATGAGGAAGGCTTCCCTTTTGAGTCTGGTGTTTTGAAGTTTCTTCCTCTGTCATGTTCAGATAAAATAAAATATTTATATATTCTGTAAAACTGCTTTTTGATTATGTTCACTGTTAAAAGTGCTATAATATACATAAGATGTGTTCAGTTAGAATGTTTGTTATTTAAAAAAAATAAAATAAAAAAATCAATCAGTATTATTGGAGTGGGTATATTGTTTGCAGCTTCTGGTTATGATGATGAGAATCCTCTCGAAACGATGGACCCTCATAACCACCTGCCACTCACTTAAACACTAATAACAATTTTACACAATTATAGATTATTACTCTGAAATTGGTGAATATTTTTTTGCCTGGATACAAATGCATTTATATGTAAATTGTTTGTAGGAGTATTTACATGTAAACGATTATAAAGTTATAGAGGATTAAGAATGATATATGTATGTTTGTACAAAGAAACAAATGATTTAATTAATAAATGGATAAACTCAAGTATGAATAAACACCTTTTGGTCAATAAAAAGGTAAAAGGTTGGCACATTTACTATACTTAAGCTTTTTCTGTGTTTCAACATTTGTTTGTTTATTTATGAGTTGATGAATTTATTTCTATATTTATTTCCACCTTTATTTCTGTGTCCATATGCTAATAACGTGGGCAGTCCTTACCTCAGTTCATTAAAATGATCCACTCAGATTCTTCCACTTATCTGTTCAGTGTCTCTTTCCATCACCCACAGCAGTGCATGCTAGTTTTTGGGGTGGTCACAAATGAGCATACAAAATGTAATTTGAAAATAAATAAATAAATAAATAAATAAATACATACATACATACATACATACTTGCATAAGGTCATTTTCATTTATGCAAAATCATTTTAAAAATAGACACGACATTTTACATATTCACATAAAACGCATTATACCATATTCCTGTGTAGCAGTTTCACATACATGCTGTAAAAACATCAATTAAAACACAAGTTTAGTTTTAGGTTTTTCTTACCTACTACTCAAATGCACTGTTCTAACTTCTCTCTTCCTGATGAAAGTATTGAGAATTTACCTCAATCTATCAATGTTGTTCAGACTCATCAAAGGCCACAGTCATTCATCAATGTTCAAAATCAATTAGATGCTCATTCACACCCTGCAATAAGCTTGTGGTGCATAATTAGTTTGTAGTATGTGAAGGAGAAAGCCACAAAAACAAGTCATTTGCTGTCCTTTTTGTTGTAATAGGATATTTTCAATGTTAAAATACGATTAACAAACGCTGACTTCTGTAACATTAATTATTTTATACAATTAAAATGCATGCTGTGAGTCCCAATTTAAAACTTTTTTTTTATTTACTGGTCAAAAAATAAACCAGTGTTATACATAATTTTTCATCAGTTTTTCTCCTCACTCAATTCACATGTCCTTGAACTTTTCTGTAATTTGTCTCCATATTTTGACCATTTTTGGGATTGTTTAACTGTTGGATAATACACAAATAATATATTAAACCACTAACAGGAAGTGTGAATAATCATATAGATTACCTCATTAAAATGGCACTTCTCAAAAGGTGGGCAAATATTAGGGAGCAAGTGAACAGTCATCTAAAAAGCATTTAGGTGGTGCATTTACTGTTTGTTTCTCTATCTGTATATATACTTGTACATATATAATTTCATTAAATATTTTATTACTTAAAACTACAGATTGTTCGACAGTTTTCACGCTGCATGCCAACATCATGCTGTAATAAAGCTGTGTACTCTTTGGGAACTAGTTTTAAACTCTTTGCCATGTTGGGTCTTTTCAGTTCTTATAATAGTTTATTTTTAAAGAACTATCAATATCAGATTTACTATCAAGCTACGCTATGTAATTTAATTGCATGCTGCTTGTATAGTGTCACATAAATAAGCATTAAATGGTTCAATATAATGTACACCTGATTATCCAAATTTCAAACTAAGGACATTCATATAGATACGTCTAACATAGCGCTTTTTTAAAAACAGACCTGTCTGAATAAGTCACAGAAAAAGACAAATGTCCAACTTCAGAAAATAAACACATGCTAGTTTCATCATCATTGAACAGTTACACAGTTTAATTATGCAACCAACAAATACATGTATTTTTAACCCGTCATACATTAAAAAAATCATTTTTATTAACATCATCTAAAAACACCTTCTGGGCAATCTTAGGATATGAAGTTAAAGCAAATTTACAGAAACTTATATTGATCGCTATTAAAGGATTCCTTGCTGCTGACTCTTTCCGGCTATTTTCTTGGAGCATTCCAGCAGAGCATTATGAATGTCTTTAGCACAAGATATCTGAGATTTGATCATGCTGAGATACTGAGAGTAAGATAGAGATTCTGTTTGCACTGTGTCAGGTTTTGTTGCTGTGGGTACCAGGTTTGGAGAGTGTTTGGCACTGTCAATGCTCTGAGAGAGGCACTCGTGGGCCAGGCGCTAAAAAATACAAAGAATTAGTCTGAAACTCCAGTTTAATGCTTTATCACTTTTTTTTTCTTTTTGCATTAATCTACTCATAGTCACTACAAAATGGCCTTTATATTGCATGAAAATGTAAAACAATTTATCATCCTAAAGATGCTTTACAAGAGCTGTTATAAAGAAGATGCTAAATAATATACTTTATATTCATATTTTTTTAAACATTTATTAGAGATTCATCTTAGTTAGTATTTACCAGACAGAGCTCCAGTTGATCACACAGGGCGTAAAACTCTTCTAAACTCTTGTCAAATCGCTGAACTGTGGAATCATTACTCTTTCTAAAATGGACAATAGGCAATAACTTAGTAACTAGTCATATTTCTCGATGTTAATAAAGATGTGTGCTAATGCATAAAGGGGAAAAAAAAAAACATTAAAACATGTATGAGAAACAGCAGTGTTTTCATTTCAGGATGGAAATGGGTTTTAAAGATATTATACAAGTCTAGATCAAGTCTTTATTAACTGGTTACTACCACGCTGACAACAAAGACAACCATTTAAAAAACTTTTCTCCACTATTTACTGTTGGAATATTTTGGGAGAATAGTTTATGTAATTCTGCATTCTAATAAATTCATTCATTTTCAGTAGCATCTTCACTAAGTGTGGGCATGAAAAGTACATTTAAAAGTGCATAGGCTGTAACCTGGTCTCAGGGCCGAATAGAGGAACCTGAACCTGTGAGATGGCAATGTGACCTACTGTAACATAATGCCACCTCCATTTATTAACAAAAATATAATAAAACCAAAATATCTTACATTTTTAACACTTCTTAAGTCTTAACATGATTAAATATAGAAAACTAATTTCATTTATTAGTTTAACTACAAACGTTTGAAAATATAGGGAAGAACTAAGGAGGTTGAAAGCAAAATCAAATGTGAAGTGAAGCCCATCTTCTGTGGCCAAGGAAGATTTCACAATAACAAGCAATGACAGAAAGACAAAACATGATGAGCTGGGTTTCACTTGAGCCATCAGAACTTTACAAACTGTCACAAATGAAGAGAAAATGAGCATCAACACGACAACCACTGATGGACTTTTAGACAACTTCACAAGTTCACTGTCCTACTTACACTACTTACCTTGGTGAGAGTGGCTTTTCTGCCCTCACTGCACTAAAACGAAGTACAGACAGACTTCATGTTCAGAACAGCTTTCACTAGAACTGGCATGCATTTCACTGAAACTTGGAGACATCAAACTCCCACCTCTTGTTCATACACTGTCCTTATTTAACACGATATTTTTATAATCATTATATTATATATATAATTTGAAACTGGCCCACATACAAGGGGATTAAAGAGAGTCTTAATAATCAGTTAATTACTGTGAACAAGACATCCTGTAAAAGTAGACTGGAGCGGAACAGCACATTTATTTCTCCCAAAGGCGCCCAGCAGCTTTACTACTACAACCTGAGGTACTCGTCTCGTTAACAACGATATATATAAAATGCATTAACATTTGTTTAAGTTAAAAATAAAGTGTACTTACATTCCGTTATCAATTGCAGTGTTGTGTGCAAAATTTTGTGAAGCGATGGCCATTACGTTCTGAAACAAAAACGAACGGTGATTCATTTGTTTCCAGAGAAACAATGACCGGGAATATACGCTCCAAACGTTAATAAAAGCCCGTCGTTTATACAAGCCATTATCACACCTGTAAACTTTCTTTTAATTGCGGAATCAGCATTTTAAACCTATGAACCGGGTCGAAATCCTGCTGCTGGTTGAGCTGCTGCTGCTGCTGCTGTGGAGGCTGCTGAAGTACCGCCTGTGGATTTCCTGGCGGAGGCTGCTGCTGCGACATGACTGCAAAAACCCAGTGTTTTTAAGTACACATTCACTAACGAGCTTCTTCTGCTGCTACTGCTTCTGATTCTTCTTCTTCTGCTGCTGCTTCTTCTGCTGCTGCTGCTGCTGCTTCTTCGAGGCAAACTGTCTGGAACACAAATCAACACTACCACCTAGCGGACAATTGTGCAATGAAGTATAATTTAATAAAATATGTTTACTTACCACCGTAAGTGTGTTTCAGATTTTTGTAAAAAATTTTGATCATCACAGGACAAAACCTGTTTTTCCGAGAGATCTGCAATTATTGTCCAAACATAATGGCTTGTTTTTGTTTTTTTGTTTGTTTTTATTCAGAAAGATAATTGTAAAGAATGATTACACAACTATATTTTAAAAATTCATGTGACACAAAGCTCCCATTTGGCCACTTGGAAGTTCAATGATGCTCTTAAAGTGCACCCAACAAATTAATCAGTCTTAATCAATTGTCTTTTAAATTTTATATTTTTAGCAAATATTCATCATAATTACAATGTGAGTATATTTCATTTTGACCTTCATATGACAAAGGATAATATGTGACACTCATATAGCAATAAAGTCTGGGCTGAGTCTGGCTTACATTCTGCACTTTTGGCTTTATTTTGGTGCTGGGTTTTTTCCACAGTCTTTTGTCAAACAGCATTAGGCTGAACTCTGGCTTGAGTTTGGTCCCCCCAAAAAAGAAAATATTTTTAATAATTTATTATTGCCCCTCATTAATTGGAGGCAACAATAAATGTTTTTAGAGAAGATGTACAATCAAAGCATACAAGGAGGTGTCAATATGCAGAATTAACAAAAACAAAATGAAAAGTTTCCAGAATGATGGAAGGCAAAGAAACAAAATCAGACAAAACAAAATTGAATGGGGACTTAATGTGAGTGTATTTTACTTGTCATTTTACTAGAAATTAGAAAGTAATTATTAAAAGTTTTTAGTGAGGTAGATTTATGACTTTAGCTGAAATAAACATTACCACCTTTAAACAACAAATGGATATAATAATACTCACTGGTTCAGAAACTCGATTGTGATTTTAACTAATTATGTATGAGATGGTTTGGACATGTGCAAAGGAGGGACATGAATTATATTGGTAGAAGAATGCTGAGGATGGAGCCACCAGGTAGGAGGAAAAGAGGAAGGCCAAGCAGGAGGTTCATGGATGTGGTGAGGAAGACATGCAGGTAGTTGGTGTGAAAGAGGCAGATGTAGAGGAGCAGCCGAAAGAAGATGATGTATACAGTATATTATACACATGATTAATATATAACTAATTCCTCATATATATCATCTTCTTTTGGCTTTTCCCATTAGTGGTCGCCACAGCGGATCATTCGTCTCCATACCCCCCCCCTGTCCTCTACATCTGCCTCTTTTAACCCAACTACCTGCATGTCTTCCCTCACCACATTGCGGAACAGTTAGCCAGCCACCGTTTTTTTAATACATAATATTTACCAACACAGACTTGGAAGTAAATTGCTAAGTATCTTGGCTCTGTCTCTTCAAACTTTAATACTATAAGGTAAGTTATTGTTTAACAAACACAGATTTCACTCATTTTCTTCTGCGCCTTTACTCGATTGAAATTCAGTTGAGTTTCAGGTAGTTCAGACAAAAATTTAAATGTACTCATCCTCAAGTGGTTCCAAACCTTTATGTTTTATTTTTCTGTTAAACACAAAATAAGATATTTTCAAGACTGTTGAAAACCGGTAGCCATTGATATCCATAGTAGAAAAGAAATAGTATGAAAGTTAAACGCTAGCAGTTTTCAGTAGTCTTCAACATATCCTCTTTTGTGTTCAACAGAAAAAAGAAACTCAAAGGTTTGGAAGATGTGGACAGTAGGTAAATGATGACAGAA
Source organism: Silurus meridionalis (assembly GCF_014805685.1). Taxonomy (NCBI): domain Eukaryota; kingdom Metazoa; phylum Chordata; class Actinopteri; order Siluriformes; family Siluridae; genus Silurus; species Silurus meridionalis. The sequence continues at coordinate 5,309,073 of NC_060895.1, read as the reverse complement.
TTTTCTTTTTTGAGTGAACTATCCTTTTTTTAACACAGACTGGTTTAACAGGTCCTTGTATCATTGTGCAGTTTAACAAATTGTACATTTCTTTTTGAACTGCAAAAAAAAAAAAAAAAAAAAAAAAATGGGATTATCTTTCATCAAAATTAGTAAAAAGTGATGAGGTTACCACATCTCAAAAATGTATTTGGCCCAAGCCTCTCAAATACAGCGACTGTCCCAAAGGATTTGTTTAGCTTCTATTGAGCTACAACCAAGTCCTTTAGGACAAAGACAAAACTATTATTTTAATTATATGTAGTTGTGTCTTTGTTATTGTATTGTGACCATTTATTTGTTGTTAATGTTTTGACTTGCTCATATTACTGGTTTATCTTATATTATTGATAAACCAGTTTTGTTCCATTTTTCCCTCTCCATCAATAAAACACTACATTGCATTTGCATATTTTTATTTTATTTTACCTTGCACAATATATTATAATTTAAATCTAATTTCTGGTGCCTCTGGACAAGTTCTGGGTTAAAATTGGTAGCAGTTTGGCTCTTATCTAGCTGACATCTGCTGATTCTGGCACTTTTGTTGGCCAGTTATTTCTGACTTATTGGGCATTGTAAAGTTGTGGCTGAGTTTTGGTCTGCTTCTGGCATTGATCTGGTTGACTTTCAGTAAACAGTATTAGGGCCAATCTTGGGGCGTAATTCCATGCAGCATGTGGGCCAAACTCACTGCTGAAACTCAGCCAGATCCGGCACAGAAACAGCTTGCTATCTGGACCTGCTCTAGCAGACAGAATTAGCTACAATTTGGAATAGGTTTTAACATCACTATGTAAATAAATTTCAGATTCTGTCCATTCAAAAATAAATATTCCAGCTTTAAATTATAGCTATGTAATTGCAATGTCTTATACCTGGGTAAAACTGTGTTTAACGGTGTGAAAAAAATGCTAAACTTGACTTGTGCAATATAACAATATTATCCATATAACATTTGTGCAATGTTACCAAAGTACACGTTCAACATCAGTTTATTACATTTATTAAAGGTGACATTTCAGACAATAATGGTCAAAACAGCAAAAAAAAAATACCCCACAAAATAGAATATTTTAAATGATGTTAAGGTGTTAAGTTGTTAAGTTTTCTTTTGCTTTTTGGGTGATTTTGGGTGCTTTACAGTGAGCTGATAGAAATATGTTTGCTACATAAGTGTTGTGTTATATTTAAGTTTTGAGTTTGTCAGTTCCTGACAGCATAGGTAATAATTTTATTATGACCTCATCTACTCCTTAAACTCAAAAACGATGGAATGCTCATTTTTCAATATCACACAAGCCTAGGCCACAACAATAGGTGTCCCTGTTAATAACCAGACTTAACTTACAACAATATTTCTATAAACACATTTAAAAAGCTCTAAAAGCTTGGCAATGGAAATTTAAAAGCAGAAATTGGAGACCAACAGCACAGTAGCTGAATCATAAATATGCATGGTGCAAGCAGAGCTTTTGCACAATTGACAGAAATCAGCTGACAATATGCTTTGAAAAAAACAAACAAAAAAAAAATATGAAACTTGTTACTCCCTGGATTTTAGCTTTTCATAAATATAGAAAACCTGTTAATATGAAGTTTACTGTAAAATCAATGTTATTTGGAGGTTGTAGAACTTTCATGAGGTGTACGATTGGGCTGATTAGGTCCGATGTATTTCAGGGGAGTGTATGAAGGCTTTTCAATCACTTCTATTCCAAGGTAAGGCTGCAAAACTTCTGGAACAAGTACAGTTCCTTCCTAATACAGAAAACACAAAATAAAGAATAGTTTAAAAAATTTTTTACAGGTAAACATAACCAGTTTAACTAACATTTTTGTTTGAAATTAACTAATTTCAAAATTTGAGACAGATTACATTCTGTTAAATTAATAAATGATTGATATACTATTTACAACAAAAATAATGTCTGGAAGTAATCACAATTATTCTCCCCAAATAAGTAAATCTATACTATTGTCACTAAAAATGGCTGTGCAACAAAGCAAATGTAACCTCAAATGAAAAAGTAACCTCACTTTTGTTTGATGCGTTTCCAAAAGTGCAATAATAGTCCGTGGGATCGCACACGCTGTAGCATTCACCTAAAATAAAACATATTATAGATGGTTATAATTCCTAGGATACTCTGCAACTCATCTATCAAGTTCATCAGTCCCCTCCAAAAGTATTGGGCTGGCAATACCAATTCTATTGTTTTTGCTTCACACTACAAATTTGTGTTTGAGATCAATGGATGAATATGAAATGATAGTTTATATCTATACAATAGACCATATACATCTGGGTGTGTTAAACATGCAACGTTTGGTGGCAGATCACCAATTCTTTAGCTGAGCAAAAGTATAGAAACGATAGTATTAAAAGTAAACAACACTGATTAATGGGTTTCAGATTGATTGTTTGCAATAACTGCATCAAGTCAGCAATCCAGTGACATCACCCAGTTAAACTGAATCTAATTGTATTTGATGCATTTCTCTGTAATAGTGTACACAAGTCAATGCCACCATGCTTGTCTTTAGTTCAGATGTCTTGGATCATGTCCTTAATTTCCCCACATTTCTGGCCTGTCAGTCACTTTGGTAGAGGTTAATCTTGGTTTTGACAACTTTTGGCCCATCTAAGTATTTCTCTGTGAATTCAAACATCTAATTTTTACTGCTGATTAGTGGCTTGTATCTAGTGATACTGTTCAGCCTTGATGTTTCTGCTCTTTAAGTCTTCTTTGAATTGGGCTTATAATACCTTCAACCCAGCCTTATGAAAGTTGTTGTTGATTGATGGGTCAGTGGCTGTTGCTTGTGTTACCGTTATTTCTTCACAGCTACTCAAAGTCTGGTTGTTAATATAAACGTGGATCCTTTCTTTTTCAGGAAATCAAAATTGTTCTATTCGCTAACCCTAATGCTTGCACAAAATCTGTTTCAATATTTTTGAGCATTAAAAAATTGATGGGTTCAAGCATACAATGCATTGGTTTAAAGTGGACTCAAACCCAAATTTATTTGCTTAATATAAAATACAAATGAATGGCCACTCTAGCACTTAGGGAGAGGTGAGTGTATATCTTGATAACTGCACTTTATAAATGTAGTGTACACATTTTTGCTATGCAGTGACACCACATGATATGGATTACACTTTGCTTTTAGTTGCATCCTCAGTGAAGACAACAAATAGATTCACTTACTGTGTGTGCATACTTAGAACTGCCATCACTTCTCTCATATAGAATATTCAGTCGCCGGCTCTGGTAGTCAGTGCAGTTAGATGCACTGGAGATCTATTGAAGGTTTAAGAAAAAAATTTAAATAATACATAATCTGTAAAAGTTCTAAGACAAAATATGACATTTATATATTCCTTAGAGTGCTGTCCAGGGTTTATTATTTGGTCTGATTAAAATATCAGCAGTAGACATGTACACATCTTGTATTTATGGCTATGTTCTAATGCAGGGGTCACCAACATGACTGGTTGCCCGCGGGCAAAAAAATTACAATATAAAAAAAATAACTTCAAAAATATTTCATATTAAGTTAGATCTAGCTGGTCTCTACGCAATGGTTGGAGCTAGCGGGCGCAGTGTAGGTGAGGAGATGATTTACCCCTGAAAACATGGCAGAAAAAAAAGAAAACATTTTCACAGTGCATGGGAGAAGAGTTCTTTTTGTCACTGTGAAAGATTCCTGCGTGTGTCTCTTTTGTGGGGCGACGGCAAAGCAGCACAATGTTGAGAGACATTTCAAAACGTCACGCAAGCTACCATGCTAACTACCCACCAGGCAGCGCACTACGTGCGGAAAAAGCAGAGTTAAAGGAAGGTTTGTGCAAACAACAGTCTTTTTTCACGAGATCGGTGAAAAACTCCCAAAAAGCAACCGAAGCCTCATTTAGAGCGACACATTTCTTCGCCGAAGAACTGAACCATTTGAACTGTGAGCTGCAGGGCAAAGGTAAGACTGTTGCTGACATGGTAAGTGCTTTAAATGCATTTAAAGCCCAGATTTTCTCTGTGCATTTACAGAGAAAAAGGTGCTGCACTTTCCCTCTGTGCAGATGGTGCTGAAAGACATTGCTTCTGCGTCTGAGACTTTTGACAAAGTTGCAGAAAAGTACTAAACAGTACTAAGTCATAAACAGACCTGGGCAAGAGTTTGAGAAGCTGGAGCCATGTCTGTCATTAATTTCCACAACTTTCATGAATGTGGACACAACATGCATTGCTGAGCAACTAAGTGCAACGTTCAGCTTGGATGCTGGACAGGTGGAAATCGAAATTGTAACATTGCAAATTGACATTCACCATCCAGCCTCACACACAGAACATGCCTCACTGATGCACATCTGCAAGACTCACTCAGAGTTTCAGTGTCAAGTTACACCCCTGATTACAATACACTGGTGAACAGCATGCAATGCCAGATGCTGTAGATCTGGTGATAATTTCATTCAAATCTGAAAGTTGATTTTTGTGTTACATAATTGATAATCTGTACAAACATCATGCAACGTAGTGCACGATTTGGTAAAAATTGTTAGTTGCTAGTAAAAATGTTGTAGTAAATCATTTGAAAATGTAAATACTTTCAGAGTTTTCTAATAAAGTTTTGCATATTGATATTTATCTGTTTCCTACCTTGTTAAATCATTGTTGATAATTATTGTGAGAAATCATTAACATGATCAGTGTCTTCAAATAGATGAATATCATTAATGATTAATAATAACATATAATTAAAGGTAAATTGAGCAAATTTGTTATTTTAGAAGTGTGTATCAAACTTGTAGCCCTTCACATTAATCAGTACCCAAAAAGTAGCTCTCAGCTTCAAAAAGGTTGGTGACCCCTGATGAGTAGGTTCTGCGAATCACTGACATTCAATGAGTTGTTAATGGATAAACTAAGAGAGTATAGACAGTAAGAGAGAGAGAGTTAATGAATCCAGATATGAAACATCATTCAGAACTGTCACTTTTGTACTTACTTACCAAGTGTTGGGCAATAACACGTTACTGTAACACAGTTACTTTTGACAGTAACTAATACTGTAACACATTACTTTTTAAATAAAGTAACTCCGTTACCGTATGATGCGTTACCCGTTACTTTTTTAAATAAATGAATTTTGGCTGAAGTGTAGCCTACAGTCTGACCTGTTTACAGCAGAGACGCATTGTAGGATTGGTGGATGAACCACTGTAAACACGAAGAAGACGCACTGTGGGCGTGTCTCCGTTTATTCAGGTCTGTGCGGCAGTAATGGCGAGTCGAGGCGAGAGCAAGACGAGTTTCTCAAAGTGAAAATATGCTCATTATTTCACTTTAGTTAAGTATAAAGACAAAAACTTTTAAGTCAAATGTAAGCTGTGTTTTTCTGGTTCGAAGCTCGTATCTACTGCGATAAACAGCAACTCCAATCTGTTGAAGCTGCTCCAGAAACTCCATGCCTCGACGAAGCTAGAAGCTAACCCGGTGTTCTGTTCTACATTGTTGATAGTTTTCATACTTAAGCTGTAAAAGGAACATTTTTAAGAGCTCAACACAACAGCTTTTATGATGCAGAAGCCACTATAGTTTTTGATTCTGAAAATATTATTCAGCTTGTTTTGTTATTTATTTCAGAAATCCTTGTGATATATTCAGTTTGTGCAGGTCTGACTTAAATAAAATAGTGTTTAAAAATTACTTTGTGTTTAAGTCAGTTTTGTGTTTGTATAGATCATAACGCATAAAAGGGCATTAAAGGGAACATTAAAGAACGTTCTTTTAAAAAGTAACTAAAAAGTTACTTTTAACAGTAACGCATTACTTTTTAGTGTAAGTAATCAACAAAGTAACTGAGTTACTTTTTGAATAAAGTAGATAGTTACTAGTTCTTAGTGACTAGCACAACACTGTACTTACCTCACCATATTTTCCACGGCCTGGCATCCATGCTTCAATGTCATACTTTCTGAATGCTGATGGCCCCAACTCCTGAGTGGGCATGTCCAAAACCCTTTGATTGAAAAAGAAAAAGAAACTTATATATATATATATATATATATATATATATATATATATAAAAAATACATACACACAGTGGAACCCACTTATCTTGACCTCGGTTAACTCGACAACCCTATTAAGTCGACGTTTTTGAAGTGGAACCGCCAAATTCTCGCTTTGTCTAAGCATTTTTTAATCGGTTATGTCGGTATGATGCCGAATCCTAATATCTCGAGCACAAGGGGGGAAAAATTTGCCGTTTAACGTCGGTTATCTCAATCGGCACTGTGCAGCCGCAAAAGAACTCGTGAAAGTGGCGGAAAAATCAAGCCTTACAGATGCTACAGGTGTTGTATTGTATACTGGTGAATCTTTGCTGTTAGTTAGTGCACATATGCCTTTTGTTGTTAAATGTTATGCGATGAACGCGGCGCTTGGTAGGAGCGCGGAACGTGGGATGAGCAGCAAAAGCATAGAATTAACAATGGCAGGATTAACAAGCGCAGCCGTTGAGAGAGTGCCGGTGGGAAGACACGTACCGGGATACGCATGAGCGATAACATCGACCACCGTGAACCAACATATACCAACAATAACGGACAGTGAGAGTGTGGAAGTTTAAATAGGAGCTGATGATGAGTGCTAACCAAGCACCATATGTGCGCGATTGAAGCCGGGAGCTTCAAAGAAAGCGGCCGAGAAAGCACAGATTCCTGACAGTTAACAAACATGTATGTACATTTTTATAGCATGCCTTCATCAAACAAATCGCGGCAACGCTGTTGTGTAAAAAAAACCTTCAAAAACACGTGCATGCACATTCTCATTTATTAACGCACATCATGTACATAAAAAATTTCAAGCACGTTAATATATTGCCGCCATATTGATTTTCGTTTATCTCGATCATCGGTTACCTCGATGCTTTTTGGCAACCCCTAGGACACGCTTTGTCTTAGCATTTTTTAATCGGTTATGTCAATTCTTTTATGTTGACGAACCCTAATATCTCGAGCACAAGGGGGGGCAAATTTGCCACTTAACGTCGGTTAAGCGTCTTATACAAAGTTTTACATACCCCTCACCCAGGGTGCGTCTTATATACGCGAAAATACGGTAGTGAGATGGCACTGTGCAGCCGCAGAAAAACTTGTGGAAGTGGCGGAAAAATCATGCCTTACAGGTGTAGGATACTTTTCAGAGCTGTGTGTCAAAGTGAAATGACTCGAGAATTTAATGTTGACACTGCTTAGCTCTTTTTTTTTTTTGGTTAGCTTTTTTTTACACCCCGCACGTTTTTTGTGATTTTGTGAGCGATTTTTGTGTTTGCAATGTTGGAGAATATAATAAAGGTTTGTTTTGAGAATCGACGGTGGTTTGTATTGTATACTGGTAAATCTTTGCTGTTATTTGGTGCACATATGCCTTTTGTTGTTAACAAATATGTACGACATTTTTATAGCATGCCTTCAACAAACAAATCGTGGCAACGCTGTTGTGTAAAGAAATCTCCAAAAACACGGGCATGTACATTCTCATTTAAAAACGCACATCATGTACATAAAGAAATTTCAAGCACGTTAATATATTGCCGCCATATTGGTTTTCGTTTATCTTGATCATCGGTTATCTCAACGCTTTTTGGCGTCCCCTACGCCGGCGACATAACCGTGTTCCACTGTATGTATATATGTATATATGTGTGCATAAATATAGATGTATATATATGTGTGCATAAATATAGGTGTATATATATATATATATATATATATATATATATATATATATATATATATATATATATGTGTGTGTGTGTGTGTGTGTGTGTGTGTGTGTGTGTGTGTGTGTGTGTGTGTGTGTGTGTATATATATATATATATATATATATATATATATATATATATATATATATATATATATATATATATATATATATATATATACAGTGAGGAAAATAAGTATTTGAACACCCTGCTATTTTGCAAGTTCTCCCACTTAGAAATCATGGAGGGGTCTAAAATTCTGCATGTCCACTGTGAGAGACATAATCTAAAAAAAACAATCCAGAAATCACAATGTAAGATTTTTTTAACTATTTTTTTTATGATACGGCTGCAAATAAGTATTTGAACACCTGAGAAAGTCAATGTTAATATTTGGTACAGTTCTGGCCTGTCGCTGAGAAACACGGAGTTTGAGCTCCTTCCAAAGATTCTCTATTGGGTTTAGGTCTGAGGACTGGCTAGGCCACACCAGAACCTTGATATGCTTCTTACAGAGCCACACCTTGGTTATCCTGGCTGTGTGCTTCGGGTCATTGTCATGTTGCTTCTTCCATTTTCTAATGATTGTCCAACAGTGGACCTTTTTTCACCAAGCTGCTTGGCAATTTCCCCGTAGCCCTTTCCAGCCTTGTGGAGGTGTACAATTTTGTCTCTAGTGTCTTTGGACAGCTCTTTGGTCTTGGCCATGTTAGTAGTTGGATTCTTACTGATTGTATGGGGTGGACAGGTGTCTTTATGCAGCTAACGACCTCAAACAGGTGCATCTAATTTAGGATAATAAATGTAGTGGAGGTGGACATTTTAAAGGCAGACTAACAGGTCTTTGAGGGTCAGAATTCTAGCTGATAGACAGGTGTTCAAATACTTATTTGCAGCTGTATCATACAAATAAATAGTTTAAAAATCATATATTGTGATTTCTGGATTTTTTTTTTTAGATTATGTCTCTCACAGTGGACATGCACCTACGATGACAATTTCAGACCCCTCCATGATTTCTAAGTGGGAGAACTTGCAAAATAGCAGGGTGTTCAAATACTTATTTTCCTCACTGTGTATATATATATATATATATATATATATATATATATATATATATATATATATATATATATATATATATGGGTAGGTATGGCCTTAGGGAGAGGAATATGGAAGGACAGTGTAGCTAGAGAGAATTGGATGGTGGTCTGTAGGATTGTTTTGGAGGTGAAAAGGAGGAGGAGGAGAGTAAAGACTGAAAGAAGAATAAGATGGTGGAAACTAAAGGAGGAAGACTGTAGTGTGAGATTCAGGGAAGAAGTTAGACAGGGGCTCTGTGGATGATGTAAAGCAGGTAATGGATAGGATTAATAAGGATGAAGTGAGAGCAGTTATTAAGAGCATGGAGATGTTTAGAAGAGATGGCAGTGGCAGTTTTTAACTCGATTGTTTAACAAAAATCTGGAAGGTGAGAGGATGCCTGAGGAATGGAGAAGGAGTGTGCTTGTACTGATCTTTAAAAATAAGGGAGATGTGCAGACCTGCAGTCACACCATGAAGTTATGGGAAAGAGTAGTGGAAGCCAGGCTGAGGGAAGGGGTGACCATCTGTGAGCAACAGTATGGTTTCATGCTCAGGAAAAAAAAGGTGGAGGTGGGACTGCATTAAGGATTGGCCCTGAGCCCTTTACTGTTTGCAGGTTGATGGATGAGGTTAAAGAGAAGTCTCTGTGGACTATGATGTGTACGGATGATATTGTGATTTGTGGTAAAAGTAGGGAGCAGATTGAGAAGAGCCTGGAGAGCTAGAGGTATGCACTGAAGAGAATGGGAATAAAAGTCAGTAGGAGTAAGACAGAGTACATGTGTGTGAATGAGAGGGAGGGCAGTGGTGTGGTGTGGTTGCAGGGAGAAGAGGTGGAGAAGGTGGAGGAGTTCAGGTACCTGGGGTCAACATTCCAAACTAATTTTATTTGAATTAATTTTTTTTTTTTTTGTTATTTATTTTAACTAACAGACAGACTGATATTTTAGTGTTTATTTCTTTTTATTTTGATGATTATGGCTAACAGCTAATAAAAACAAAAAATTCACTCAGAACATTTGAATATTGTGAAAAAGTTCAATATTGGAGACTCGTGGTGTCATACTCTAAAACTTTCTTTCGGCTTCTCCCATTAGGGGTCGCCACAGCAGATCATCCGCATGTTTGATTTGGCACGTTTTTTGCTGGATGCCCTTCCTAACGCAACCTTCCCCATTTATCCGGGTTTGGGACCGGCACTAAGGCTTGTGCAACCCTAATGGCTGGGGTTGGTTCCCTGACCGGGGATCGAACCCGGGCCGCAGCAGTGAGAGTGCCGCATCCCAACCACTAGACCACCAGGGAATGACGTGGTGTCACACTCTAATCAGCTAAATAAATCCAAACACCTGCAAAGGTTTCCTGAGCCTTGAAATGGTGTTTCAGTCTGGTTCAGGCTGCACAATCATTGGGTAAGACTGCTGACTTGACAGTTGTCCAGAAACAATTATTGACACCCTGCACACGGAGGGTAAGACACAAAAGATCATCGCTAAAAAAGCTGGCTGTTCAGAGAGTGCTGTATCCAAGCACATTAATGGAAAGTTGAATGGTAGGGAAGAATGTAGTAGAAAAAGTTAAAACAAAGCGTTTCAAGAATTCACAAAGTGGACTGCAGCTGGAGTCAGTGCTTCAAGAGCCACCACACACAGATGTATCCTTGGGCTACAACTGATGCATTACGCATTGTCAAGTCACTCCTGAACCAGAGACAACGTCAGAGTTGTCTTACTTGGGCAAAGGACAAAAAGGACTGGACTAATGCTCATTGGGCCAAAGTCGTCTTTTCAGATGAAAATGTTGCATTTCATTTGGAAATCAAGGATCCAGAGTCTAGAAGAAGAGAGGAGAGGCACAGAATTCAAGTTGCTTAAGGGCCAGTGTAAAGTTTGCACAGTGAGTGGTGGTTTGGGGAGTCATGTCATCTGCTGGTGTTGGTCCACTGTGTTCTATCAAGTCCAAGGTCAGCACAGCCATCTACCAGGAAGTTTTAGAGTATTGGCGTATTGTCAAGAGGAAAATAGGAAACAAGAGACCAAAAATTAAAATGAGCTGAAGTCCAGTTTCAAAGAAACCTGGGCTTCCATACCAGTCTCAGCAGTGCCACAGACTGATCACCTTCATGCCATGCCAAATTGAGGCATTAATTAAAGCAAAAGGAGCCTCTTACAAGTATTGAGTACATATAAAGTAAATTAATATACTTTCCAGAAGGCTAACAATTCACTATTTATTTATGGCTACCACAGTGATTGCAATATAGTGAAAGTAACATTTTTATTTAGGGGATGCTTCTCAAAAAACTAATCTTAAATAACAAGAAAAATAACATTTCATGCTTTCAATATTTCTTTCTACATATAAGAAACAAAAAAGTCATGCTCTACCTTACTATTTATTTTGAGGTAACTGTGTCTGCTAAGATTTTGCAGCATTCTCTTATTTTATGCAGTGTTCACATAAGTGAATGGTATATTTTTTTAGATTAACAACATGCACAAAACATCCAATAATGAGGTGGGTGGATTACAACAATAGAAAACTACATCAGGTTTCACTCCTGTAAGCCAAGCACATGATCTGAGGCTATATTGAGGCTATTATATTTGCTCTCCGCAGCAATAAAGTTCTTATGAGTTACAGACATGTAGTTCAGAAAAGTTAGATCAAAGATTCCACATTAACAGAGCTTCCACTGAATTTTTTTTCATTGTATATAACCCCTAAATACCAGTGAGGAGTAAAATTCCCAGATGATTAGCAGTGTCTGAAATATATAAACCATCTTGCATTTTTTTATGACAGAAATTACAGCAATTGAATAAAAGTATTATTTTTTACAATATTTGTTGCAATATTAATTAATCAAAATATAGTGAATATTCATACTAAATTACATGAAAACCTGAAATGGAGCTTGAGTGAAGAGAAAATCTCCTTCTGCAACAACACAAACTCATCCAACAACTGGGAACTCTCCTGGCCAGTTTCATCTGCTGTTACACCAAACATCTCCACCTGAAATATAACATTTTTAAAAGTTTTCTTAGTTTTGACAGACTTAACAACATGCTAAATGAAACCAATAACATACACTAACCATCCATTTTAACAGAAAGATATATACACCTGCCCATTTATGCATTATCCAAATATTCAATAAAGGTGGCAGCAATCTAGTGCTTAAATCTTGCAGGTACAGAGCAAGAGTTAATCAGTTAATAGTCACATCAAAAACACAAATTGGGGAAAATGTGATCAGTTCGTTCTAATCGTGGCATGGTTCTTGGTACCTAATAGGCAAGTTTAAGCATTTCAGAATCTCCTGGGATTTTCACATGCAACACTTGACAGAGCATATTGTGGAACATAAATCAATTCTGTGGCAAGAAACATCTTGCTATCTAGAGAGCTCAGAGGAAAATAGTCAGGTTGTTTCCAGCTGCCAGGAAGAGTATAGTAACTAAATCACAATTTACAACATAGTGATCAGGAAAGAACTGCAGCATCGGCAAAACACCAAACTGTGGTGAATGGGCTACAACAGCAGAAGACGAAACTGGGTTCCAATGTCAGCCAAGTACAGGAATCTGAGTTTATCATGGACACAGCTTCACTCAAACTGAATAGTTGGATTAGGGAAAAAAGTTTGAGGTTATCTCCCTCTGATCTGTAGCAACAATGTGTTTCAGCCTGCAGAACCTCTGCACATAAGATACTTTTGCACCATTCAGTATATCCTCTACAGATTGCTGTGTGTGAAATTCAAGCCCACCTGGTATCAACAACCGTTGGTCAGTGAGGCCTCATTTTCCCTTTCTGATTTTTAATATGACCATATGCTGAAGATCTTAAACTGTTTCCACATAATTTTATGCATTGTGATAGAGCCACATAAATGAAATATTAAATAACTATAAAAGAGCAAGTGTACAAGTTAAACTATTAAAGTTCATCAAAATAATGAAATGTACATTCACCTCTGATATATGTTTTCAATGATTTTATTAAATCCAGTTCAAAATATAACTGCTTTGACTTAACCCTACATTACCTTGTTAAAGTGATGAACCCTGTAAAGGCCCCAGGCTTCTCTACCCGTATCAGTTTCTGCTCGGTAACATGTGCTACAGCACACCGTCCTGCAAAATTAAACAACACATGCACAGAAAACTATGTTAACTAAATATGAATTCGGTCAACAAATTTTTTCAACATCTTTTTATGGCAGAGCACCATGTTGTGAATATCAGGTCATAAAACAAGACATCTTACTTTACTGGCAGGTCTTTCAAATTCACAGCATGGTCCATAAAGTAACCTTAAAAAGTACATCAAACAAAAACAAATTACTGTGTTTTTTTATAATCCATTATCTAATTTCTGGTTAAATTTGTTTTAAAACATAAAGTTTATTAAAAACATTCTCTCATTTTTGTCAAATTTACAGAGGGCACAGAGTAAAAATTAATTGCATCCATGCAATATTTATAAAGAAACTGTGTTGCAGCTTCTTACCTGAAATTCCAACTTCACCTGTCCCAGCAAGATTAAGGTTGGGAAAGCGGCTTGGGTCCAGAGAGTAAACCTGCGAGCGGTGGGCATAAGGCTGCATCCCACAACCCTCCTGAGAAAACAGATTCAGCAATAATGCACAATAGCTATTTTACGAACCTTGCATTTTTATAATCCTTTTTATAATCCTACACTGCATACGTAACCCAACATCTATGTGGTCTTCATTTTCCACCTTTGATCTGCAGCTCAGTGTTTATACTTGTCTTAAACTAACATCTGCTATGCTAAATAATGGAGTACCTATACAAAATTGAATCTTACACAATACACAAATACACAATGAAATCGTTATATTGCACTCACCTTGTTCTTTAAAGTAAATAATACAGGTTCAAATTTAAGAAAAAGTTGTGATAAGTTTTTTAAGGAAAGAGATCCTATCTAATTTTATTAATTTAAAGCTCTACTGTGTTTTGTTAAGACATGAAACAATACCATTTGAATATTTCATGCAGTTAAAAAAACTGAATTAAGCAAAACATTTATTAAATAGAATTTTTAATTCATTCAAGAAATTAAATTAAACTTACAAACACAGCTCCTTTCAGCATGTCTGGAACAACCATTGGTATAAAACCCTGAAAGTTACACAAATACTTTTGACCTTTCTCATGCAAATGTCCAAAAAGTGTACATATGTATATATTTTGGGCACAACTGAATACATGATTTCCATTAATAGAACAACTGGTTAAATATACATTATATATGCAGAGCAAAAGTATTTTGAAAAAGAAAAAAAAATTAAACCAGGCTTTGTTAAAAGGGGCAGTTTGATGCAGTCACTCCCTATCCTGTTACCACAATCTTATTTTCTAAACCCCAATGCATCACCCCTCATTTGTCATAAAGACATATTCAAGACACCTCAAAGCATAAAGGTGCAGTAGAGGAAGCGTACGACAGGGTGCCGAGAGAGGAGTTGTGGTACTGTATGAGGAAGTCAGGTGTGTCAGAGAAGTATGTGAGGGTGGTGCAGGACATGTATGAGGACAGCGTGACAGCAGTGAAGTGTGCAGTAGGAACGACAGACTGATTCAAGGTAGAGGTTGGACTGCATCAAGGATCGTCTCTGAGCCCTTTCCTGTTTGCAATGGCGATGGACAGGTTGACGGACCAGGTCTGACAGGAGTCTCCATGGACTATGATGTTTGGGGATGATATTGTGATTTGTGGTGAGAGAAGTGAGCAGGTTGAGAAGAGCCGGGAGAGGTGGAGGTACACACTGGAGAGAAGGGGAATGAAAGTCAGTAGGAGTAAGACAGAGTACATGTGTGTGAATGAGAGGGAGGGCAGTGGAGGGTGCGGTTGCAGGGAGAAGAGGTGAAGAAGGTGGAGGAGTTCAGGTACCTGGGGTCAACAGTGCAAAGTAATGGAGAATGTGTTAGAGAAGTGAAGAAAAGAGTGGAGGCAGGGTGGAGTGGGTGGAGAAGAGTGATAGCAGAAGTGATTTGTGATATATCAGTAGGAGAATGCTGAGGATGGAGCCACCAGGAAGGAGGAAAAGAGGAAGGCCAAAGAGAAGGTTCATGGATGTATAGGACATAAAACAAGACATCTTACTTTACTGGCAGGTCTTTCAAATTCACAGCATGGTCCATAAAGTAACCTTAAAAAGTACATCAAACAAAAACAAATTACTGTGTTTTTTTATAATCCATTATCTAATTTCTGGTTAAATTTGTTTTAAAACATAAAGTTTATTAAAAACATTCTCTCATTTTTGTCAAATTTACAGAGGGCACAGAGTAAAAATTAATTGCATCCATGCAATATTTATAAAGAAACTGTGTTGCAGCTTCTTACCTGAAATTCCAACTTCACCTGTCCCAGCAAGATTAAGGTTGGGAAAGCGGCTTGGGTCCAGAGAGTAAACCTGCGAGCGGTGGGCATAAGGCTGCATCCCACAACCCTCCTGAGAAAACAGATTCAGCAATAATGCACAATAGCTATTTTACGAACCTTGCATTTTTATAATCCTTTTTATAATCCTACACTGCATACGTAACCCAACATCTATGTGGTCTTCATTTTCCACCTTTGATCTGCAGCTCAGTGTTTATACTTGTCTTAAACTAACATCTGCTATGCTAAATAATGGAGTACCTATACAAAATTGAATCTTACACAATACACAAATACACAATGAAATCGTTATATTGCACTCACCTTGTTCTTTAAAGTAAATAATACAGGTTCAAATTTAAGAAAAAGTTGTGATAAGTTTTTTAAGGAAAGAGATCCTATCTAATTTTATTAATTTAAAGCTCTACTGTGTTTTGTTAAGACATGAAACAATACCATTTGAATATTTCATGCAGTTAAAAAAACTGAATTAAGCAAAACATTTATTAAATAGAATTTTTAATTCATTCAAGAAATTAAATTAAACTTACAAACACAGCTCCTTTCAGCATGTCTGGAACAACCATTGGTATAAAACCCTGAAAGTTACACAAATACTTTTGACCTTTCTCATGCAAATGTCCAAAAAGTGTACATATGTATATATTTTGGGCACAACTGAATACATGATTTCCATTAATAGAACAACTGGTTAAATATACATTATATATGCAGAGCAAAAGTATTTTGAAAAAGAAAAAAAAATTAAACCAGGCTTTGTTAAAAGGGGCAGTTTGATGCAGTCACTCCCTATCCTGTTACCACAATCTTATTTTCTAAACCCCAATGCATCACCCCTCATTTGTCATAAAGACATATTCAAGACACCTCAAAGCATAAAGGTGCAGTAGAGGAAGCGTACGACAGGGTGCCGAGAGAGGAGTTGTGGTACTGTATGAGGAAGTCAGGTGTGTCAGAGAAGTATGTGAGGGTGGTGCAGGACATGTATGAGGACAGCGTGACAGCAGTGAAGTGTGCAGTAGGAACGACAGACTGATTCAAGGTAGAGGTTGGACTGCATCAAGGATCGTCTCTGAGCCCTTTCCTGTTTGCAATGGCGATGGACAGGTTGACGGACCAGGTCTGACAGGAGTCTCTGTGGACTATGATGTTTGGGGATGATATTGTGATTGAGAGTAGTGAGCAGGTTGAGAAGAGCCGGGAGAGGTGGAGGTACACACTGGAGAGAAGGGGAATGAAAGTCAGTAGGAGTAAGACAGAGTACATGTGTGTGAATGAGAGGGAGGGCAGTGGAGGGGTGCGGTTGCAGGGAGAAGAGGTGAAGAAGGTGGAGGAGTTCAGGTACCTGGGGTCAACAGTGCAAAGTAATGGAGAATGTGTTAGAGAAGTGAAGAAAAGAGTGGAGGCAGGGTGGAGTGGGTGGAGAAGAGTGATAGCAGAAGTGATTTGTGATATATCAGTAGGAGAATGCTGAGGATGGAGCCACCAGGAAGGAGGAAAAGAGGAAGGCCAAAGAGAAGGTTCATGGATGTATAGGACAAAATAGTGTGAAGACAGATGATTCGCTGTGTATATGCATGTTTGGATCTTCTTCTTCCGGCTGCTCCCATTAGGGTCGCCACAGCGAATCATCTGTCTTCACACTATTTTGTCCTATTCATGGATGTATATCCATGAATATTTATAGTATATATATTTATAGTGTGAAAAAGTGTTTGCCCCTTGTAGTTTTGGATTTTGTTTTCGACCAATAATAAAAACCTTCATTTAAAAACTGCATGTTGTGTTCACTTGTGTTATCTTTTACTAATATTTAAATTAGTTTGATGATCTGAAACATTAAAGTGTGATAAACATGCAAAAAAAATAAGAAATCAGGGAGGCCAACACTTTTTCACACCACTGTGTGAAATATATTAGTAATTAGTGTATATTAGTAATTAGTAATTCAAAAGAAAAAGTGAAACCTCGTATATTATATAGATTTATCACACACAAACCCGATTCCAAAAAAGTTTGGACACTACAAATTGTGAATAAAAACAGAATGCAATGATGTTACAATTTCAATATTGTATTCAGAATACAACAAAGATGACATATCAAATGTTTAAACTGAGACAATGCATCATTTTAAGGGAAAAATCTTTTTTTCTCTGAGAAACTCCTTTCTAATATTGCTCCACTATTTTTTGCCGTAGCACTGGGGGAATTAGTGATCCTCTGCCCATCTTGACTTCTGAGAGACACTGTCACTCTGAGAGGCTCTTTTTATACCCAATCATGTTGCCAATTGACCTAATAAGTTGCAAAATGGTCCTCCAGCTTGGTCTTATTGCTACCTGTCCCAACTTTATTTGGAATGTGTAGCGCTCATGACATTTCAAAATGTTGAACTTTCAACTATTTGATATGTTATCTACAGTTGTGTTCAAAATTATTCAACCCCCACTGAAATTGATTGTTTTGGTCGGTTTGACTTTGATTTAGTCATCCTGCTTACAATTAAATCAAAGAGGCACGTGTAGGTCAGACAAATATAACATAACATTTATAATGAAATAACCACAAATGTCTTTTCTGAGCTCACATCATTATCAGTTTTATTCAACCCCCAAGTGACATTCAATCTTAGTACTTAGTACAACATCCTTTTACAGTTATAACAGCTTTTAAACGTGAAGCATAGCTTGACACAAGTGTCTTGCAGCGATCTACGGGTATCTTCGCCCATTCATCATGGGCAAAAGCCTCCAGTTCAGTCACATTCTTAGGCTTGCGCACTGCAACTGCTTTCTTTAAGTCCCACCAGAGGTTCTCAATCGGATTTAAGTCTGGTGACTGCGATGGCCACTTCAAAATGTTCCAGCCTTTAATCTGCAACCATGCTCTAGTGGACTTGGAGGTATGCTTGGGATCATTGTCCTGTTGAAAGGTCCAACGTCTTCCAAGCCTCAGGTTTGTGACGGACTGCATCACATTGTCATCAATATCTCCTGGTACTGAAGAGAATTCATGGTACCTTGCACACGCTGAAGCTTCCCAGTACCTGCAGAAGCAAAACAGCCCCAAAGCATGATTGACCCCCCGCCATGCTTCACAGTAGGCAAGGTGTTCTTTTCTTCATAGGCCTTGTTCTTCCTCCTCCAAACATAGCGTTGATCCATGGGCCCAAACAGTTCTAATTTTGTTTCATCAGTCCACAGAACACTATCCCAAAACTTCTGTGGTTTGTCCACATGACTTTTGGCATACTGCAGTCGACTCTTCTTATTCTTTGGGGACAGCAAGGTGCGCCTGGGAGTTCTGGCATGGAGGCCTTCATTACGCAGGGTGCGCCGTATTGTCTGAGCAGAAACTTCAGTACCCACATCTGACAAATCTTTTCTCAGTTCCTCAGCAGTCACACGGGACTTTTCTCCACTCTACGCTTCAGGTAGCGCACAGCAGTCGAAGTCAGCATCTTCTTTCTGCCACGACCAGGTAGCGTTTCAACAGTGCCCTTTGCCTTGAATTTGCGAATGATGCTTCCTATGGTGTCTCTTGGTATGTTTAACATCTTTGCAATCTTCTTATAGCCATTGCCCTTCCTGTGAAGAGTAATCACCTGTTCTCTTGTCTTCCTGGACCATTCTCTTGACCTCACCATGTTTGTAACCACACCAGTAAATGTCTAGAAGGAGCTGAGTATCACAGTCATTTTAAAGCTGCCTAATTGGTGCTTATTAGGCTTTATTGCTGCTCCCTGATATCCACAGGTGTTTTCAATACCTGATTGAAAACACTTCATTGAACCTCTGTTCTTCAGAGTGGTAGTCTTTAAGGGGTTGAATAATTATGTCAATGAAGAATTCACAAAAGAAACATTTACTACTGTATTACAAAACTAATTGATGTCATTTTAGTTGCATATGGTTCTTTAAGAAGTCCTTGTAGGATTTCATTCTGAATACAATTACAAATGTACACTAAATTCCCTAAAACCATTTACAGCATTGGGGGTTGAATAATTTTGAACACAATTGTATATTCTATTGTGAATAAAATATAAGTTAATGAGATTTGTAAATGTTTGCATTCCTTTTTTATTCACAATTTGTACAGAGTCCCAACTTTTTTGGAATCGGGTTTGTAGAATACTTCATAAGACCAATCAAAACATTTTTAGTAAATTGTTGGCCTTCTGGAAAGTATGTTCATTTACTGTTTATGTACTCAATACTTGGTAGGGGCTCCTTTTGCTGTAATTACTGCCTCAATTTGGCATAGCAAGAGGTGATCAGCTGTGCTGACCTTGAACTTGATAAAACACAGTGGACAAACACCAGCAGACGACATGACTCCCCAAACCACCACTGACTGTGCAAACTTTACACTGGACCTCAAGCAACTTGGATTCTGTGCCTCTCCCTCTTTTCTTAAAGACTCTGGGACCTTGATTTCCAAATAAAATGCAAAATTTTCTTTCCTTTCATCTGAAAAGATGACTTTGGCCCACTGAGCAACAGTTCAGTCCTTTTTGTCCCCTGCCCCAGTTAGACACTTTTGACGTTGTCTCTGGTTCAGGAGTGGCTTGACACAAGGAATGCATCAGTTATAGCCCATGGATACGTCTGTGTGAGGTAGCTCTTGAAGCACTGACTCCAGCTGCAATGAATCTTCCCAAATTCTTGAATGGGCTTCGTTTCACCTTTTTCTACCACGTTTTCCTTCCATTCAACTTTCCATTAATGTGCTTGGATACAGCACTCTGTGAACAGCAGCTTCTTTAGCGATAATCTTTTGTCTATTAAACTCTGTGTGCAGGGTGTCAATGATCATCTTCTGGACACCTGTCAAGTCAGCAGTCTTCCCCCATGATTGTGCAGCCTGAATCAGACTAAGACACAATTTCAAGGCTCAGGAAACCTTTGCAGGTGTTTGGATTTAATGAGCTGATTAGAGTGCGACACCATGAGTCGCAAATATTGAACTTTTTCACAATATTCTAATTTTCTGAAATACTGAATTTTGGGTTTTCATAAGCTGTAAGCCATAATCACCAAAATAAAAAGGAATAAACACTTGAAATATATCAGTCTGTGTGTAATGAATCTATATAATAGGAATTTCACTTTTTGTTTTGAATTACTAAATGAAATTTACTTTTTAATGATATTCTAATTTAAGGAATGTTTACACTAGCTATCACACTTTCTATGTGACTTTGACCATGTTGCTATAGTAACAGTTGTTTATAAATGTTGCAAATGAGGATTACAAGGACCAGAACTACCTGTGCCTTCATAACAGACACCTACAAGTCAATTAAAATGCAAAAAGCATTCAGACAGATCATTTTATTTATATACGCATACGCATTAATGTGAAAAAGAAAATACACCTTCTTTGAATTCTATGGTTTTATATAGCAGTAGATAAAAATTATCTGGTCCTTCTCAGGTTGTAGAATTAGGTAAATACAACATGAGATAATCCTGGGAAAACTGGCATCTGACCTGAATATTTTCCACTTGTGAATATGTTCCTCACTATAAACAATTTAACATCTATCATCGTACGATTTCTGAATTCCTTTGAAACAGTAAAGGTGTACATAGTTTTTCCACACTTTTATTTTTGGCATTTTCTCCTACATTTTGGAACTATTGCATGCCAGGATTTCTCAACAAGTTTTTACAGATTATACCATAGGATGCACTGACCCTTTTCTGAAGGATGTCTAGAGCGAAGTTCTGTAATGCAATCTGGAGCTGGGCACCTGCTCCCCTGAGAAAGTATGACCTGTGACCTGACACATGAGCAAGACGTCTGAAAGAGAGAAAAAATAAAAATAACAGTAAAAGAGGAAAATAATAAAGCCCTTTTACAATTTACTGTGTTTACACTTAAATATATGCAGATCCAAGTCATTTCTTTGTTATAAGACTGTGGTAAACTTCATAAAAATAAATAAATAAATAAATAAATAAATAAATAATACATAAATATAATAATATAATATATAATTAGTATAAATGTAAAGTGTTTCTCCCACCTTTAGTTTTAGCTATTATAGAGATTAATTGACAGAAAGGAGAACAACTATTGTTTGTATTGTATCTGTATTCTTTTTCTTTGTTGGCCAGTGACTTTAATCAATGGTATTTTCTTTTCTGTTTTACTCACTCACTCAATCAATCAATGGCAGGCTCGGTGTAACTGGGGGAATATTTTGTTTCTCCACTTTTGTGAGGTGGCTAGGAAATTGCTGTTTGTAGTGTGATCGTTGAAGTTATTTAAAAAATAGTTTTGTGGTTTCTTTGAGCGAAGGCAATACTTCCCACTTCCCACCTGTAGCATTGTACCAGTCCAGTTGTGATTGATTATGGCTAGCTTTGAAATTAAACAAGTGCGTCTATGTTTGACATGCCAATCATTTATTTGAAGAGCCATGAAGTAACCTTTGCTATCCAGGGGTGTACAATTAAATCGTCTACGAAATCAGATTTCAGTCTATTACAATGCATTTAAAATGGTCACAAAATATAGGGACAGAAAATGTGTACATTAATATAATTTCATATAGTTAATATGACAGGCCATTTTCTTCTCCAAAAATCAGTATTATTCAAATTGTGATATTAATTTTATTCACTAGTTCAATAAACAAGAAGTTATCATTAAAAGAAATGTGTTTTAGACACCACATTGCCTTTTTGTTTTTATTTCGCCAACAAAAATAATTCCAAACAAACGACAGTACTGTGTTGTGTCTCTGAGCAACACAATGATTATTCATTCCAGAATGAATCACCCGTTCAAATGATTTGGTTAAATCGCAATGACTTAGTAACAGTGACTCGCTGTCACCTACTGCGGTTTTAATTTAACATTTAAAGTCACTTAAAGCATTAAAGCATTACACAATGTGTAATTACATCTAAATATCAATTCATTCTTTTTTTTTATCCTTTCATTTAAGAATTTTTATTGATTTAATTTGCTTGGTAAAATCCAAATTGTCTTATTATTCTAATTGACTGAATAAATGTAAGAATTTGACTTAAAAGAAAAGAAAGGGCACACTTTTAGAAAAAAATGGCTTTATAAAGGTAGACAATGACCATAAAAGATATCATAAAAAAATCTATTAAAACTTTATTATATGAAGAATATCCAAAATCCTAGGAGTCAGCTGTCCACAGTAGTCTTTAATATACCACCAGGTTTTTTTTTCTTTTTCTATTTTTCATAAATTAAAAAATTCAGTTGTACAATTCTGTTGTACATGTACCTTAAATTAATACTTTTAAAGTTTTCAATACTCTTATCAACATACTTTTAATGTTTTGCTACTGATTTTGTGAGTTTACCCCCTTACAAAGAAATTAACAGTCTAGACATTTTATGGTAGGTTTATTTTAACAGAGAGAGAGACACCAAATGACCAAGAATTCTGACTCCCACAGACCCAAATTAGGAAAGTTTATTAACTCATTATGTGAAAATATGACACCTGTCACAGAATCAACCTCTTCCATTCAAACCTTCACCACAATGGCCAATAGCCATGGCTGTATGTTTTGGGTCATTGTCATACTGGAAGACCGATACACGACCCATCTTCAGTGTTCTGGCCGAGGCCAGGAGGTTCTCATCCAAGATTCTACAGTGCATGGGCCAGAACATTACTGAAAGCATGCTTTGAGTAATTAGCTAAAATTGGCTTGGACGGAGCGTCATTATTAAAATCGCTAACCGCCTGAAGTTGGGCTGAAATGTGCTTTGGGGCACTTCTTGAGGACTGAGAAAATAAGAACGGGAGCTTTAAGGATGGATTTGGACTGTAGTTAATGTCAACAGACTGCTACATTGACTCAGGACTACAGTTCGCTTCTGATCATCATCACTACACCCTGCAACATCATATATCTGCAATAAATGGACATTCGGTGCAACCCAGATGAGGATGGGTTCCCTCTTGAGTCTGGTTCCTCAAGGTTTCTTCCTTATGCCATCTCGGGGAGTTTTTCCTTACCACAGTCGCCACTTGCTCACTCATCAGGGACAAACTTACTTATAAAGAACATATTCTCTTTTAATCACCACATTATCTGTGTAAAGCTGCTTTGAGACAATGTTCCTTGTTAAAAGTGCTATACAAATAAAAATGAATTAAATTGAATTGAGGAAGAGCAGGGCTTGTGGAGGGTAAACTGAAATTAGCCCTAGCCTCTGATGTACTAGCAGCAGCATAAATACAGACACATTTAAAAAATCCATACATCACACATTGCAGTTGAATAAAGTTTTATAAAGATTTCATGTCGTTTAAACAAGCATTTGTTAGCTACTGCACAACAATCATAAACTGACAAAATGTAAAAAATAAATAAATAAATATGGAGCTAAAGCTTGCAAGTGAGTCAAACTAAAAGTAGAGTGAGGCGATTGGTGAAAATCTAATCCGGCCGCTGGGGCGGGCTGTGGGTAGGACTGTTAGAGGCTGATCAATGTTCATTGGCTCTAGGCTGCCCACCCAATCAAAACAGAAAGCATGGTGGTATTTTCTGGGTAATTTTCCCCTTAGGCTAAAAATAATACAAATCAAACTTTGATTGGAAGTGGAAGATGCAAATTGGGGTTGCCTAAGACCATCCCTGCCCACTGCTGCCCCCAACCCAGGTCAAGTGACTTGTCACTCTAGTGTGAATTAACAATTACGAAGAAATGAGATTACCGTTGTCTTATGATGTCCAGGTTTTCCCCAATTTCAAGGTGGCCTTTTGCTTTGAATTCAAACTCTGTGGTAGATACAATGCAATATAATAAGATGTATTGGTAACTGTGCATATGCATGGATAAATAAAAGTTTAAGATGTAATCTTCTCTAATATAAGCACAAATCCACAAGTAAGAAATAAAAAGCAGGCAGGGTTGTCACTAAAATGCAATATACTCTAATTATATGGTAAGAATGCTCGAATTTGCCTATGGAAATTGTGTCAAAGTATTACAATAGGTTAAATAAGCAGACAAATTCTACCGTTGTAATAAATGGTATGTTATTTACCAGGTTTTTGTCCGAGCATTTCAACTACCTTCGCCTGACTCTCATCTCCAATGGGCTGAAAAAAGAAAATATAAATTCTCACGTTTGGATATAAATATATTATTGAAATATAAAAAAAATTATACCATTATATAATGTTACATCAAAGCAACATTAATAACTACATGATTTTTTTTGCTTTTTGTTTTTTTAAATAGAAGATAAATGTAATATAAATTACAATAAATTAAAAAGTGGTATTGCAAATTTTTATAAAAATAAATAAATAAAAAGCTATTAAGTATTTAAAGTGTTCATGAGGTAGATTGCCTGGGGGGAGAAACTTTTTTGGTGTTATTTGATGACTTCTGCAAAATGGTCTTAAAAATATAAAAGAAAAAATGAATAAAAACAAACTGTTATGTATCTACTGCACGACAGCAACAATCAAAAATGTAAAAAAAAATAAAACGATTTGCAGTCACAAGGTCAGAATCGAACTCTCACGTGGTTCATGCGCAGTAGACACAGAGGTAAACCGCACAGGCAACATGTCTGAAGCGCAAGACATAAGTCGCTGCATGCTACAGATATTACTTAAGAATTAAAGAAAGGAACATATAACAACAAAACAATACAATTACAACAAAACCTTGGCTTATAAACCTGTTTTTTTATTATATCGTTTTAGTTGATGTTCTATGTTCTGAAAAGTTCCTCGTTCATGTTCATCATTTACACACCATCAAACTCAAATGAAACGTTTGTTTATTTTACGTTTCTTTTTATTCTTATTAAAATGAAAAGCGAGTAAAACTTAAAAATTATACTTTTATATAAAAATATAAACGGATAGTGGTTACAAGTAGACAGTGCATTGAAAATAAAACTACCAAATACATTTTACCTGCAGGCTTTAGTGGGTGGGAGCGAGAGATAATAACATGTTTTGCTTGAGTGGGACTGAAAAATCTGTCCCGTGCAGGTCTTTAGTGCGGTGCTTTGTAGCCTCGCCCACACGGCAAAAGTAACGGATCCAGAGTGACACTGGATGTATAGAGTTCTTGAAGAGTGGACAGGGGAGAACTAATAATACTTTCAAAATAATCCTTTCATAAGATAATTATTTTTATAATAATATAATAAATAAGTATTATTTTTCACTGCTTGCATATATATTAAAGGAATGTCAGCTTTAAAAAAAACAAACCAAAAAAACCCCACTGTAAATTGTTGTTAAATTCAGTACTAATTTTGGATTTCTAAATTTGGAATTCTGGTTATGAAGGACAGAAATAGTGTGGGAGTTGTAGTGTAGATTTTAGTGTACAAGTTCTACATTAAATAAATTGTTTATTATACAGATTACTAACAATTTACATTAGAGAGGACTTTTTTTGTTATGCTGCTCCTGTAACAATTAAAGATTTTCATGAAATCCCACAAGTAGAATATGAGCCAGGAATTGATTTGAATGTCATCTTTATTGCATATTGAAGGTTTAGAACCAGAGCAGTGCAAAAGCATTCTTAACTTTAAAGAAAGGTGAAAACTACAGAAGCGCATTGCATTCACAAAGAGAAAAAAAAAATCACAGAAGATAAGTCATAATGATGAGATCCTATCTCATCATTATTAAACTTATTTTAACTAGCAACTTTTAAAGAAAACTGCTTTCATTATTATGCAACATTTACTTTCGGCCCACAGACCTCATCCAAGTTTGAATTTTGCCTTTTATAGGAAAAGGTTTTATGCAACTATGCAATTTGGCCAATGCAAAATTGAGCAAAAAAACATTCC
Organism: Silurus meridionalis; assembly: GCF_014805685.1. Taxonomy (NCBI): domain Eukaryota; kingdom Metazoa; phylum Chordata; class Actinopteri; order Siluriformes; family Siluridae; genus Silurus; species Silurus meridionalis. The sequence continues at coordinate 5,282,887 of NC_060895.1, read as the reverse complement.
CATGAACTCAAAATGTAAAAATGGTCTGTAATTCTTTATTAATAAGTTTAGAATGTTAATGTTACATGCATGTCTTTGTCCAAAAGAACATGTATTGTCAATGTAGTTTCAAAGCATAATTTGTAAATGCAATATTTATGGTAAATGTATGTGTATAGATAAGACAGCCAGATTCTGTATTAAGTATAAAAAGTCTGCATATCTGTTAAATGGCAGCTTTTTAAAGAAAAGAAACTAAGAAACTAAGAAACTAAGCACTTTTTCTACCTGTTAAGTGATCTAGCAACCAAATGAAAAACAATTTTATGAAAAATGTGTTAAAGTTGACTACACTTATTTTTTTGGTCTGGCATTGAACTGACATTGAACTGAATGTGATGTGGCATGTTATCTAAAATAAGTTAGACACCTTTTATTTAAATAAATTGAAACAACAAATGTAATCTTGCATCAGCTGTAATCAGCAAATGGAAATCTTAGAACTGCAGAGATGAACCAAGTAAACCCATGTAGTTTGCATTTCTAGTCTTGTTTCAAGACAGTCCTAAAAGCCAAGGACGACTTATAGACATTTTCAAGCAGGCTCCCTGTTAACATTACTGATATATGTATATTGATAATCAACTACAATGTCATTTAATGCAAATACGTTAAGTCATAAGCAGATTCGTGCATTCATTTTCATACAATTTCAAGTACAGTATTTTGGTGACTAGAAGGACCGAACCCTTACCACATCTGGATGTGTCCGGTTGGGAAGCCTCAGAGCTCCATTATAATATTCCTCCTCCAAGTCACTCTGTTGTGAGTACAGCTGACTCAACCGCAGTCTGAGTTTTCGGCCTTCATCTCTCAAAGACTTGTATGCCGTAAGCTGGGAGGAAAAAAAGAGAGAATCAGTAAAACAAACAAACATTTCTTACTCACTCTCCGTTATCATTAAAGCCACTAACAAAAATAATATTATCTTATCCAACCCCAAAATCTTTGAACTGAAAACCAAGTCATTTTATGGAATTCTCACTACATCAAAATGATAGCCTTAAATTGCACATGCTACTCACAAATGACAGATTAACTACCTATCAATTCACATTTCTTTCAAGAAAACTACTCATATTAGCGATTTAATTATAATGAAATAAAATAATATCTAACTCTGTCTGAACAGTCATATATCACATTACAATGAATAATGCAAATGGTATCAAGAACAACTTACATTAGACAGGACTTTTTTGTCATGCTGCTCCTGTAACAAAGATTTTCATGAAATCCCACATGTAGAATATGAGCCAGGAATTGATTTAAATGTCACCTTTATTGCATATTGAACGCTTAGAACCGGAGCAGTGCGAAAGCATTCTTAACTTTAAAGAAAGGTGAAAACTACGGAAGCGCATTGCATTCACAAAGAGAAAAAAAATAAATCACAGAAAGGATCTCATCATTATGACTTACTATCTCATAATTATGAGATCCTCAACTGAATTCATTGCTCGAAAGCGCCTCATTGCACAACCATGGAGATGTAGCAGATATCATAGGGTTTAGCTTGATGACTGTAAATTAGTTTAATTAGCTACTGGATATTTCCTCGCTGACCTGCCCCTCCTGCAAATTAATCTAGTTATGATAAATCTTGTGACCAGTTAACAGATACGAGGCATTACCTATTATTATTATTATTATATTTTAACATTGAATACTGATATGTTACACATTCTGACTGTACACTTGATAAAACAAACTCATCAAACAGACAGTCAAAATGTGTAACATATATTAGGAAATATCCAGTAGCTAATTTAACTAATATACAGTCATCAATCTGAATAATATGAGACAGTAAAACCCCGTTGGACGATCATAATTCGTTCTTGAAAATTGCTTGTAGGTCTATTTGCCCGTAGGTTCGAACTGATTTTCCCCATAAGAATGAGTGTAAAAGTGATTTAATCCGTTCCGAGATCTTATTCGATCGCTTATTTCTGCACTTAAAAAGTATTTGTAGCCTGTTTTAACCTTCAAATACACCGCAAATTATCGTAATGTAAACATAATTTAACACTGACCCATGTGGTAGTGGTTGATTGTGAGTGTAAGATGCGAACCACGCTCATAACCTCTTCGGTTTCCATGGTAATTCTTTTTACTTTCGTTTACACTGAACAACGAGAGCGACCGAGTGATACGTCATAACTAAGCGACTGATGCGACCCTCCGCCGAAAACGTGAACCGGCAGCGTGGGTTTGCTCGTGCCTTCGAAATTTGCTCGTGAAACGGTACAATTTTGCGAGCAAGGTCGCTCGTATCTCTGTTTGCTCGTACTATAGGTTGCTCGTACAACAGGGTTTTACTGTATCTGCTACATCTACATGGTTGCGCAATGAGGCGCTTCCGAGCGACGCATACAGTAACGTCATCCGGTGTTATGCGCTAAAATGCTCCCCTGCCACAGACTGCCCCCACTTATCTCATAATTATGAGATACCAAGTCATGATTATGAGATCCTTTCTGTGATTTTGTTTTTTTCCTCTTTGTGAATGCAATTCGTAGAAAACAGACTGACTGCACCATGTCATGTTTAGGTCTATCCACATGTCCTTTGGCGATTAACAAGCTACCAACAGCAGCGAACATGCTGCTAACAAACACTAAGTCTATGCCGCCTGTGTAACCTAAATATAAATCAGTTCTCCTTCACCAGTTGTTCTATTTCTCTGCACTATAGCACTATCCATTTCAGCAAAGGTAAAGTAAAAATGTATTAATATGTTTAGCACAGGAACTGAATGTTGACACTGCACGATCCTGTTGGTTTAAAATAAATAATAGCTAAAAACTAAAATTTACCACAAGAGTCCGGACTTTGTCACTGATCGTTTTCTTATGTTTTTCCAACTCGTTGATCTCTTTCTGAACCTCCTGAAGCTGTTTCCACGCACATATCTAGCAGACAACAGAAAACTTGATTGGTTGATTTAACTTATTAAAAAAAACAACGAATATTCATCAGGGGTTATTGCAAAATGTAAAGCAAATGAGATTTAACTGGTCCTTACAATAGCTCGTACATCAGCTGCCACTAAATCTCCTTTCCTGTTCAACACCTCAGAAATGACTTGGTCGGTGTGTTCACATATTCGCAGCATATCCAGCTTGGGTTTATCACTGTAGCCCTCCTTAATATGCTCGTAAAGGCTGCTCCTGGTCTGGATACGGCCAGAGGAACACGAGCTGAAAATCCGCCCGAGTGTTTTACATGCATGTTTTACAGCTGATGTGAAAACTATCGAGCGAAATCGAATGACCGTTCTAATGGAGGACGCCATGTTTCTGTTTCTTCTTCAACTTCTTCGCTAATATTTTATGGTGCATATTCCGCCACCTACTGGGGTGGAGGTTGCTGTACACTGACCAAGCATAACGTTATGCCTGGTGAGTGAATAACTGGTAAAGTATACAGCAAGCCAGCAATCAGCTTAGAGCACGTGGTCTGTTTTAGACTTGGTTTAATCACCGCTTTTGGTATGTATTTTTAAGAACATACAGTTCATCAGCAGTTCAACTGCAAGCAGAACATTTTGAGAGGAATAAATGACAGAAGAAACTCCTGACTCTACCTTGCCACAACACTATTGGCCTTTATTTGTGCTTTTTTTTTTAAGTAGTTAAAAATAAGGTTTTGGACTCATGAACATTCAAATAGATGGGATATATTTAGCAGCAAGTGAAGATTTTGTGAACAAATTTAAAGTCTTAAAAGCAGGAGAAATGAGCAAGCGTAAGTATTTGAGTGAGTTTGACAAGAGCCAAATTGTAAAGGCTAGAAGACTGGGTCAGAGCATCTCCAAAACTGCAGGTATTGTGTTGTGATTCTGGTCTGCAGTGCTCAGTAACTATCAAAAGTAGTCCAAAAAGGAACAGTGGTGAACCAGTGACAGGGTCATGGGCAGCGAAGGCTCATTGATGCACATGGGGATCGAAGGTTGGACAATGTGGTCCGATTCAACAGACAAGCTACTGTAGTTCAATTGTTTGACAGGTCAAGACTTTTTTGGCAACATAAGGGGGACCAACACAATATTAGGCAGGGGTCATTATGTTATGCCTGATTGGGGGCCATAAGGTTATCCCTGGTCGGTGTTTATATCAGCAGTTTCCCCTTTACAAGCCATGGTGCATTGCAGATAATTTTAAGTGTTTGTGCAACAATTGTTTATTATGTATCCCAACCAGAATTATGCTTTCAGTAGTATTCCTGATGCCTAGCTCTGCCTCATTACAATAAGGACACTGATCATTCAAGCCTGTATTTTAACACTTAAACATAGTTATACTTTTATTCTTGAAATATGTATTTAAAATTGCAATTTAGCACAAATATGAATAAACACACACATGAAACAACCCAATTCACATTCCACTTTTATTTAGACTTGCACTTGCTTATCATCTCTCTGGATATTTCTGTTAAAATTAAGGAGCATAATCATTGTGATATAAAACTGAATGAAAGTTTAAAGGCTGTGTCTGTCTTTTTCTATTTTCCTTGTAAACTTTATCAAGAGATAACCACATTCAAAATGTCATGTTACTCAGAACATCTGCCTTACAATTAATAAGTCTGCAGTGTTGCTTTTTTTTTTACCTACTGTCATACAGGTGGTGGGAATAGGAATTGCATTGTCCCCTTAAAAGTAGCATTACATTATTTAAACTTGAAGACCCAAACCAATTCCAGTATGAAAATGCCTCTGTACACAAAGTTAGCTACATGAAAATATGGTTTAAATGAGGTGGAGTGAAAGATTGTATGTGGCCTGCCACTGAGTTCTGCTCTCAACCCTATTGAACACCTGGATAAATTGGAAAGCTAACTGCACCCCAGGGCCTATTGTACTTAACCTAGTGTACATCAGTAAATAAAAAATCTTATGGTCCAGTGTCAATAAACTTTTGTCCATGAAATGTATGTAAGATGCTCTAGCGTTTACCATCATTGGTCTTACTCTTCTCTCAATTTCAACCTGCAGCAAGTTCTTGCTCAACATCAGTTACTCATTGAAAACATGTAGGTTTACAGTGTCTTGAAGTTATAGTTGATTCTAAAAAGGTTGCCCTCTTCCACCCCAAGGAACTGTTGTAATAGATTTGTTGGGCAGATGCATTGATTGTGGACTGTCTCTAGCATATTTCCGGTAGTAGGATATATTTATTTATTTTTGTCCCCTATGAAATAGTTTCTTTTCCACTCTGCTGGCTGTGACTGTTGATCATAGTCATTGGTCACTCAAATAGGCAACATTAAAATAAAAAAACATGCACATGCCTCAATATAGTATTAAACTGCTGTCTCCCTCTTATCACAATCAGCCACAGAGTAGACCCTCTGACAATGAAAATTCAACATCCATAACAAGTGACATTGCAAGGTATCTAGCTTTTATACAGCTTGTGAAAGCAGAGCTAACTTAATGGTTATTGTACTTTGGAAATCCTCCTACCAAGGTGCCATCTTCAGAACATCATTTTAAGTTGAAAGCTGTTTATATTAGAAGCTCTTTTGCTGTGCTGATAATGAAATGGCAGAGACTAGAGGAACTGAATGTTTTTTTCAGAAGCAATTGAATAGGCTCTCTTCACCAAACAAGAAAACATCCCCAGGGTGACAAATAAAGAGCCACAAAAGCTTTGAGATATAGGCATCATTCTATTAGAATTAGGATATTTACTAGGTCTTACATACTTGGACACATCTGAGGAGTAAATATTCATACCATCCAAGAAAAGTAGATGTTGCCTGGATACAAATAAAAGGACAATATGAACAGGAAAAGAGATCAGTTAGCCCAAAACCAAACCTGCCTTAAACATAGAAAAACTTATCCTTTGAGAAGATATAGAGGTTTCCAAGCAAAATTGTTGCATGATGGAATGCAGTTCCTGAAGGAGCATAAGGGGAGTGGTAGCTCCAGCGGTTAAGGCGCTGGGTTACTGGTCGGGGGTTCAAGCACCGGTATCGCCAAGCTGCCACTCTTGGGCCCTTGAGCAAGGCCCTTAACCCTCTATGCTCCAGGGTCACCGTATCATGGCTGACCCTGCGCTCTGACCCCAGCTTCTAAGCAAGCTGGGATATGCGAAGAACAAAATTTCACTGTGCTGTAATGTATATGTGACAAATAAACGCTATAATGTGTGTTACCATTGATTTTCCTTAATTGAACAAAAACTGCACTGCGGATGTTTAATGCAAAGAATGCGGTAATTATCAACAGTTCTTCATCCAGGTCCTGTCCTCTGGATGTTTAAGGTGCCTGTGCATGTTCTTAAATCTGTCTAGTCATCGTTTGTTGAGCAGGGCACAAAGAGAAACCAAAGAGGATGTATGCTGTCCTACATAAACAAAATAATTGTTCTCAGCTGAGAAAATTAGTTTCATTGTGATCTCCATTAATGAAAAGATAAGTCTATTGCTTTCTACTCCTAGAATACAATCATATTCTGAACAATTGTACACAGATTCCACCTTCTGAAGCAGCATTCTATCATTGTTAGCTGAGACTTATAGCACAGGAAATACCACTTTTTGATTCCATTATGTCCAACTTGCTAAAATGTGAGCATAGAGAGATTGCACTGCCTCTTAACAAGGACAGAAAGTGTGGTACTTGGAGTTTATCATCCTAAGAAACCTGAAAATAACTTAAGTTGTCTTATTGTGGCATTTCAGTAAGTAACAGTCTGCTGGTTCTGATAAGATTTCTGTGGCTAATATTTTTTGGTTAGAAAGGAAAAGTGCCATTACTTTAATGAGTTAAACACTGATTGATATCTAATAAATTATTATGAGCCCAAACCTCCTTTTCAATGAGTTCAAAGAAATCGCACAAATAAAGCCATGGGTGCTGTGACGAGTTCAAGCCAGGAGTTTATAATTTATTCCTCTCTAAATGTTCTGCTTGCTGTTTAACATACACTGAACTATATGTTAATGTTAAGTAGATACTACCAAACAGAAAAGGTGGTTCTAGCTTGAATGACTCCCTGGGTGAAACACACCATGGCCAACGTCTACCCCATTGATTAGTTTCAGCTTTGAAAACTTTCTCAATGCTTCAGCTAACATCACTTGAGTCAGACATATTATCAGAGAAGTCAACACATCTGGATACCTTTCTGAGAGCTCCATTTCAGGTATAAATATCACCCTAAATTTATTGCGGAATTCAATACGTCATTGTGCACAATTTATCAAACTCTCAGAAACAAGAACCATAAAACTCCTTGGGTAATTTTTAGCCATAAATATACATCTTTATCCTAATATGTTTTTAAAATTAGCCTTTTAAGCTGCACTGGAGATTCCCCTTACTGAACTCATTTCAGGATCTATACAGTACAATCACAGAAAACCATTGAAATCAACTCAGTAAAAGGTAACCAAATCAATAAGTGCTAGCTTAATTACAATCCAACAAGACTAGTTATGTGGTTATTGTTTTGTTGCTACACACATTATAATAAACTAAATACTATAAATTATAATGTTATGCAAGCTAAAATAAATATTGTTGCTCTATGCACAAAAGCACAGCAGGCAACACAGCATCATTCAATTCAATTCAATTAATTTATATTTGTATAGTGCTTTTAACAATGAACCTTGTCTCTAAGCAGCTTTACACAGATAATGTGATGATAAAAAAAATGAATAAGATGTTCTTTATAAGTGTAAGTTTGTCCCTGATGAGCGAGCCGGTGGTGCCTGTGGCAAGGAAAAACTCCCAGAGATGGCATAAGGAAGAAACCTTGAGAGGAACCAGACTCAAGAGGGAACCCATCCTCATCTGGGCAGCACTGAAAGTCAATTTACAATGTTAAACAATGTTGTGGGGTACACTGATGGTAATTAGAAGCAAACTGTAGTCCTGAGTCAGTGTAGCAGACTGTTGATATTAACTACAGTCCAAATCCATCCTCAAAGCTCCCGTCCTTATTTCAAATTTCATGGAACCACCCATGGCTTTGATTTGAAACAGTCCCACCTTGAAGGTCACAGAGTGGCCTTCAATCAAAGAAAACACCATCCGGAGGCAGGCCTGGACGAAGTGGGAAGATTCAAAGAGGGAAGAGGCAGGCAGGAACAGTGGCCACTGGAACCTCGGGAGCATGTTTAACGAGAGAGAGAGAGAGAGAGAGAGAGAGAGAGAGAGAGGTTACAGGAAGAGCAGAATATGGATTACTATCCCTCCTTATTTTTGTATGGAAGAAACTGTGCAGTTGGGGACTCCGGCAAGACTCGCTATGGCAGCATAAATAAAAGGGAGAACCAGAAGGTAACACAGATACGAGGGATCTCTGGGATAAGAGACGACCCACCACACCACCATCAACAAACCTGAGTGAACGTGTGAGAGTGAGCGGATGACAGCATACAAATATCCCAGTTCACTAAAGACTCTATATCCATGTTCCCTGCAGATCTGCTAAAGAAAAATCTACTGATGAACGTATAAAAAATGAATATGTAAATAATAAATACTTATTTGCACCTGTATCATACAAATAAATAGTAAAAAAATCATACATTGTGATTTCTGGATTTTTTTTTTTTAGATTATGTCTCTCACAGTGGACATGCACCTACGATGACAATTTCAGACCCCTCCATGATTTCTAAGTGGGAGAACTTGCAAAATAGCAGGGTGTTCAAATCCTTTTTTTCCTCACTGTATATATATATATATATATATATATATATATATATATATATATATATATATATATATATATATATATATGAAAGAAAAGGATGTATATACAAAAAATGCTTATGGCAGTAAACAGTGAAACAGTAAACAATAGGCAGTAAACAGTGAAACAGTAAACAATAGACAATTTTAGGTGGTTTAGATTGTACATAAAGTGTCCGTGTGAGGTATGATGTGGTGGAAAGTGTCCATTAAGTGTCCGTGTGCGGTATGGTGTGGTGTAAAATGTCCATAAGTGTCCGTGTGAGGAATGGTGTGGTGTAAAGTGTCCGTGTGCGGTACGGTGTGGTATAAAATATAAAGTGCACTGTGCTGTGTGAGTCCAAAGTTTAAAGTGTCGTGGTGCGAAAGGTGAGATATGTACAGAGAAGAAGTGTGATGATGGAGAGAGTGGGCCAGTTTTTAGATTGGGTCCGTCTCCTGGTTTAAACTCTGAATGGCCTGTGGGAAGAAGCTCCTCCTCATGCTCTTTGTGTTCGCTTTAAGGGAGCGGAAGCATTTCCCTGACCGCAACAGAGAAAAGAGTCCATTATTGGGATGGCTAAGGTCCTTTATAATCTTCCTGGCTCTGGTCCGGCACCGCATGCTGTAAATGTCCTGCAGGTTAGGGAGTTCGGTGTGGATGGTACGTTCAGCTGAACGCACCACCTTCTGGAGGGCTTGCCTGTCCTGCATGGTGCTGTTCCCGAACCAGGAAGTGATGCTACCCATCAGAACGCTCTCAATGGTGCAGGTGTAGAAAGTCTTTAGCACCTGAGAGGGTAGTTTAAAGTCCCTTAAGCGTCTCAAATGGTACAGACGCTGCCGGGCTTTGACAGGACCAAGACAGGTCCTGTGTAATGTGAACACCAAGGTACCGGAACCTGTCCACTCTCTCCACTGGGGTCCCACTGATGTTTAGCAGTTGGTATGACCGCTCCTGCTTCGTGCTGAAGTCCATGATCAACTCCTTAGTCTTGCTGACGTTCAGGAGAAGGTTGTTCTCCTGGCACCATCTCTCCAGGTTTTTAACCTCCTGTAGGTAGGCCGTCTCGTCGTTGTTGGAGATCAGGCCCACCACAAAGGTGTCGTCAGCAAACTTGATGGTGGTGGAGTTGGAAGTGGCCACACAGTCATACCTGTACAGTGACTACAGCAGGGGGTTCAGAACACAACCCTGGGGAGCTCCAGTGCTGAGGGTGAGGGTGGATGAAGTGTGATTTCCCACCCGTACGGCTTGTGGTCTGTCTGTCAGGAAGTTAGAGATCCATTGACACAGCGGCAGGCTGAGCCCCAGGACCTCCAACTTAGAGGTGAGTGTGGAGGGAATTATGGTGTTAAACGCTGAACTGTAGTCCACAAACAGCATCTTTGTATAACTCCCATTTCTGTGGTCCAGGTGGCTCATCGTAGTGTGAAGGAGATGAGCAATGGTGTCCTCAGTAGAACGGTTCTGACTGTACGCGAACTTTAGTGGGTCCAGTGTGTCCGGTAGTGAGGCAGTGATGAAATCTTTGACCAGTCTCTCGAAGCACTTCATCACTACTCAGATCAAGGCTACAGGGCGATAGTCGTTAAGGCGGGCTGGGGTTTCTTCGGGACAGGAACAATGGTGGACTGTTTGAAACATAATGGGACAACAGATTGTTCCAGTGAGAGGTTGAATATCTCAGTGAACACCGGTGCTAGCTGGTCAGGGCAGGCTTTCAGAACCTGACCTGTGATGCCATCTGGTCCTGCTGCCTTCCTGGTATTCACCCTCTTGAATGCCCTCCTCACGTCATGCTCCAAGATGGTGAACGTGCTTACCTCTACGGCTCTCTCAACGTGCACGCAGGTTGTGCCGCTAGCGTGGTTAGCTGCAGCCTCGAAACGAGCATTAAAGGTGTTTAGCTCATCTGCCAAAGAAGCGTCCGCATTCACCATTTTAGAAGATGGTGTTCTATAGTCCAGTATTGTTCTTAGTCCCTGCCACAGGCTCCTAGAGCCACCATGTTGGAACTGTGACTCTAGTTTCGTCCCATAGCGCCGCTTTTCATCCTTCACCACTCTGCGAACACTGTAAGATGCAGCCCTGTACTCCTCCATGTCCCCGGTGGTGATCCCTGTGTTGTAGGCAGCGGAGCGGGATCTCAGAGCGTCGCGGATGGTTTTATCCACCCACGGCTTCTGGTTGGGAAACGTTCTGATAGTGTTTTTTTGCACAGTATCATCCGCTAGTTTTCCGATATATTCCACAACCGCTTCCGTAAACATGTTGACGTTATCAGAGCTGCGCCTGAACATGTCCCAGTCTGCGTCATCCAAAGCATCCTGCAGATCGGCCACCGATTGGTCAGTCCAGCGCCTGACCTCCCTCTGAACCGGAGCTTCCTGTTTCAGCCTTTATTTGTAAACAGGCATGAGGAAGATGGCGTCATGGTCCGATTTCCCAAACGGTGGATGTGATTGTGCCTTGTAGCTGTTCTTTAGTGTTGTGTAACAGTGGTCCAGTGTCCTTTCGCCCCTGGTGGGGCAGGTAATGTGCTGATGAAAGTTCGGTAGTGCGCGGTTGAGGTTGGCACTGTTAAAATCTCTGACCACAATGAGCGCAGCGTCCCGATGCTGTGTTTGGTGAAGAGTTAGTGTCTCGTGTAAGTCCCATACTGCAGTGTCCGTGTCCGCTTGAGGTGAAATATAAACGGCACTGACTATGACCAAACTGAATTCCCGAGGTAGATAGAAGGGCCGACGTTTGATGGTCAGTAGTTCCAGGTTTGGTGTGCAGGAGCGTGAAAGAGGAACAATGCTCGTGCTGTCGCACCAGTGGTTGTTCACCATCAGACACACTCCACCTCCTCTTGACTTCCCTGACTCCAGTGACTGGACGTTGGCTAACAGGATACTAGGTAAGGGAGCGCGGTGTGCGCGTGCCCTCAGCCTGTTTCTGACGCCTTGATGCGGGTCGCGTCCTTTGTTCTCCCTCAGGCTCTCGCTCGGCAAGCATGGGTCCAGGTTTAAAAGCGAACGTGTGAGAGTGAGGGGATGACAGCATACAAATATCCCAGTTCACCAAAGACTCTATATCCATGTTCCCTGCAGATCTGCTAAAGATCCTTTACCAGAGAAAAATCTACTGATAAACGATTTTAATAAATAAATATGTTTTCCGCATCGACTTGAACACTGAGACTGTGTCTGAGTCCCGAATACTGATTGGAAGGCTGTTCCATAACTGTGGTCTTTTATAAAAAAAAAAAGATCTGCCCCATGCTGTAGTCTTCATTATTTGAGGTACCAACAAATAGCCTGCACATTTTTATCTAAGTAGGCGTGAAAGATCATATTGGTACAGAAGTTCACTCAGATACTGCGGCCCGAGACCGTTAAGTGCTTTATACGTCTTTAGACTATACTATCAGTAGTAGTAATTTATAATCAATGCCAGATTTAATTGGGAGCCAGTGTAGACTGATTAAAACAGGGGTGTTGTGGTCATATTTTCTAATATTTCCTTGCTGCTGCATTTTGTACAATAGTCCAATGTAGATGTAACAAAAGCATGAACAATTTTTTCTGCATCTTGCAACGACATCATATTTCTAATTTTAGCAATATTTCTAAGGTGAAAGAAGGCGATCCTGGTAATATTATTTATGTGAGCCTTAAAGGAAAGACTAGGGTTAATAATCACACCAAGGTCTTTGACTGCTGTACACACTGAGATAGAAACACCATTCAGAGACGCTATTTAATCGGAAGGTTTGCTTCTAGCTGCATGTGGTTCTATTAAAAGTACTTCAGTCTTATCCAAGTTAAGCAGTAGGAAGTTATCAAGCATCCACTGTCTAATGTCCTTTACACACTCCTCAACATTTTTAAGCTTATCTGGATTTGCTGAAATATACAGCTGTGTATCATCAGCATAGCAATGGAAGCAAATACCATGTTTATGTATAATTTCACCCAGAGGCAGCATATATAAAGAGAAATGCAGTGGGCCTAAGACAGATCATTGCGAAACACCAAACTTTACCTCAGAGAGTTTGGAGAATAGCTGATTACTCCGTAATTCGTCCTGTCCACATAGTGATGCAGCGCATGGACAGGACACAAACAATAAAGCTGCTACAGGTCTGAGTTCAGCCTGATAACCAAGTAAATAATTTCCTGCGTGGGCAATAAGCAGTTTTTTTGTTTAGTTTATTTTGCCGCCTTGACGGAGCGCAAAGGAGGAGATCCTTGGGGCTAATGCCAGCGCGAACAGAGCTGTCAAAAATTTGTAGGCTGTGCCAGGCAAACCTGATTAATTTTCTGTGCGCCAGATAAATACTTATGTGAAAGAGTCCTTAAGATCTACTGATGTAATTTTATTGTTGACATTACACAAGAGTGTTCTGCGCATGTGCATCAACTCTCTGCGTGAGCAGAGAGCAAGCAGCTGCAGCTTTTGACCCAAAACCAGACAACAGGTTAGGTTGCCCTTCTCTTCTTCCCTCCCTAAGGGTTATCTGGGTGATGCTTACCTGCCACTGCTACAAAAGAGGCTGGAGCTGTTTTTGCATTGACTGCTGAGGTGTGGGGGCCTAGGTGCTCTGAAACATGCTTGTCCCCCTCTGGAAGTAAAGGTAAAACCTGTACACATGGGTTGGGGGGGCGAGCAGTAGGCTTCCTGTGGGGGCAAGTTTCTAATGCTTCCCCATCCTTCTTGCATAGGTCGCACTCCTGACACATATTTGTCACTGCAGTCCTAAAAAAAGGGTTTTCAGCTCCACTGGGGAATCATAAAACTTCACCTTCTCCCTCTCTGATAAGCCTGTCAAACCCAAACACAGGGCTCTTTCGCCCACCAAGGCCAAACCCATGCTGTGGCCGCAGCTCTGGACTGCTTTCCTTGATGAGTGCAGGTTGAGATCTGCAATGACGCAGATCTCTTTCCACAAGGCTAAGTCGGGTGACCCAGCATTAATCTGTCTCCCCATGTCCTCCATGAGCTCCGCTTGGTATGCTGTGAGCAGTCAAAATCAAATCAAATCAAATTTTATTTGTCACATACACATACATACAGGGTACGACATGCAGTGAAATGCTTATTATGACGGTCCGGCATGAGGGAATAGGATGGAGAGAAAAATAATATAAAGAAAAAAGACTGATAAATAAAATATAAAAACTATATAAAATAAAATATAAGAATATATAAAGATATATACAGTGAGGAAAATAAGTATTTGAACACCCTGCTATTTTGCAAGTTCTCCCACTTAGAAATCATGGAGGGGTCTGAAATTGTCAACGTAGGTGCATGTCCACTCACATGATATATACACAATATATGATTTTTAAACTATTTATTTGTATGATACAGCTGCAAATAAGTATTTGAACACCTGTCTATCAGCTAGAATTCTGACCCTCAAAGACCTGTTAGTCTGCCTTTAAAATGTCCACCTCCACTACATTTATTATCCTAAATTAGATGCACCTGTTTGAGGTCGTTAGCTGCATAAAGACACCTGTCCACCCCATACAATCAGTAAGAATCCAACTACTAACATGGCCAAGACCAAAGAGCTGTCCAAAGACACTAGAGACCAAATTGTACACCTCCACAAGGCTGGAAAATGCTATGGGGAAATTGCCAAGCAACTTGGTGAAAAAAGGTCCACTGTTGGAGCAATCATTAGAAAATGGAAGAAGCTAAACATGACTGTCAATCTCCCTCGGACTGGGGCTCCATGCAAGATCTCACCTTGTGGGGTCTCAATGATCCTAAGGAAGGTGAGAAATCAGCCCAGAACTACGCAGGGGGAGCTGGTCAATGACCTGAAAAGAGCTGGGACCACCGTTTCCAAGGTTACTGTTGGTAATACACTAAGACATCATGGTTTGAAATCATGCATGGCACGGAAGGTTCCCCTGCTTAAACCAGCACATGTCCATGCATGTCTTAAGTTTGCCAATGACCATTTGGATGATCCAGAGGAATCATGGGAGAAAGTCATGTGGTCAGATGAGACCAAAATAGAACTTTTGGGTCATAATTCCACTAAAGCGTGTTTGGAGGAAGAAGAATGATGAGTACCATCCAAGAACACCATCCCTACTGTGAAGCATGGGGTGGTAGCATCATCTTTGGGGTGTTTTCTGCACATGGGACAGGGCGACTGCACTGTATTAAGGAGAGGATGACCGGGGCCATGTATTGCGAGATTTTGGGGAACAACCTCCTTCCCTCAGTTAGAGCATTGAAGATGGGTTGAGGCTGGATCTTCCAACATGACAATGACCCGAAGCACACAGCCAGGATAACCAAGGAGTGGCTCTGTAAGACACATATCAAGGTTCTGGCATGGTCTAGCCAGTCTCCAGACCTAAACCCGAAAGAGAATCTTTGGAGGGAGCTTAAACTGTGTTTCTCAGCGACAGGCCAGAAACCTGACTGATCTAGAGAAGATCTGTGTGGAGGAGTGGGCCAAAATTCCTCCTGCTGTGTGTGCAAACCTGGTGAAAAACTATAGGAAATGTTTGACCTCTGTAACTGCAAACAAAGGCTACTGTACCAAATATTAACATTGACTTTCTCAGGTGTTCAAATACTTATTTGCAGCTGTATCATACAAATAAATAGTTAAAAAAATCATACATTTTGATTTCTGGATTTTTTTTTTAGATTATGTCTCTCACAGTGGACATGCACCTACGATGACAATTTCAGACCCCTCCATGATTTCTAAGTGGGAGAACTTGCAAAATAGCAGGGTGTTCAAATCCTTTTTTCCTCACTGTGTATATATATATATATATATATATATATATATATATATATATATATATATATATATATATGAAAGAAAAGGATGTATATACAAAAAATGCTTATGGCAGTAAACAGTGAAACAGTAAACAATAGGCAGTAAACAGTGAAACAGTAAACAATAGACAATTTTAGGTGGTTTAGATTGTCCATAAAGTGTCCGTGTGCCGTATGATGTGGTGGAAAGTGTCCATAAAGTGTCCGTGTGTGGTATGGTGTGGTGTAAAATGGCTTAGATCACTACTGAGATCAAGGCTACAGGGCGATAGTCGTTAAGGTGGGCTGGGGTTTCTTCGGGACAGGAACAATGGTGGACTGTTTGAAACATGAGGGACAACAGATTGTTCCAGTGAGAGGTTGAATATCTCAGTGAACACCGGTGCTAGCTGGTCAGGGCAGGCTTTCAGAACCAGGCCTAGATACACCTTCTATCACTTTATCTAACTCACTCCAGAATTTTTCTTACTTTTCCATCTCGCAACCCACTTGTGGAGCATAAGCACTGATGATATTTATCATCACCCCTTCAACTTCCAGCTTCATGTTCATAACCACATCAGAAACTCTCTTCATTTCCACTACACTCTTACTAAATTCTTACTTCAGGATCACCCCTACACCATTTCTCCTTCCATCCACACCATGATAGAACAGTTTAAGCCCCCCTCTAATGTTCCTGGCCTTACTTCCTTTCCACTTGGTCTTCTGAACACACAACATATCTACCTTTCTCCTTATAATCATATCAGCTACGTCTATCCCTTTACCAGTCATAGTACCAACATTTTAAGTACCAACCCTAATCTCCAATCTCCTACACTTCTTCTTTTCCTGCTATCTCTTTAGATGTCTTCCTTCTCTCTTTCTTCTCCTTTGGCCAACAGTAGCCCAATTTCCACGGTACCTTGTTGGCTAACAATACCTGTGGCGTTCGTTGGTAACCTGGGCCTCGACCTATCCAGTATGAAATTCTGATTTGTGATCCGCATATTTGATACCCTCCCCATTTATCCGGGCTTGGGAACGGCACTGAGTGCACTGGCTTGTGCAACTCTAATGGATAAGATAATAACTAATAAGATCATTTGTGCTACATTTCTTACAGCAGGCAAAAGCCTAGGGTGAGTGCAGAAGTCAAAAGAACAGAGAACTGCACAAGAAAACAGAACTAAGACTAAGCAGACCTATACAAAGTACTGCATAAAGTGCGCATGTGAAAACGTGTGCAAACAATACATCACAGTACAATAATTGCAAAAGAGAACAATAGAACAATAGACACAATGAATGACAGTGTATCACTGACCAGTAGGAACACAGAGCTAGTGTGGCATAAACTGCAAAGATTTTGTCTCTATAATAATAAATACTGTAAATGTTCCTGTACTGTATATTCTGTACTGTACTGCTAATCATGCATAATAGCTGATTGCATCTACACAGCATTACATTAAGAAACAGGCTCTGCCCTGCAGTTTAGAAAAGCCTTTGGCACTAATCGGAAACTTTATATCATTTACATTTTAGTCAAATAAACAAATCACTTGTAACACAACCTGTCCAGTTTCAATATTACACTGTGCATTCATATCTGTAAGAAATCTCAGTAATAAAAATAATTATTGGTTCAAATTACAAATTCATCATAAATTACTATAGTAACATTAATTTTAGTTATTCACACACAATATACCATTGTTTCACTGTGTAGTTTTAAAAAACATTACATTTTGTAGTACAAAATATGTGATATTTATATGATACATTATGATGCTACACCTAAACACATCACTGTAAATAGACTACTTGAGTGAATAGAGTGTAACATCAACCTGCAGTGTTCCATGCTTGGCATACTGCAAAAAAAAAAAAAAGTTTGATTACTGCATTTCTCTATTTATTTCCATTAACAGTGCGTAGTAAATTTGCCCACAGGTACTCATCCACATCCGCACTGGATGTTTTCATCATCCACACATATAAGAAAGAATATTTAGCCATAGTGAATCTAGGCCGGGCACTTGGTTGTGGTTATGTCTTTGCATTATCTATAATCTGTATAAGGTTGAATTGTTTTGCAAGGGCATCGATCATATACCTTCCATGTATATGTGGAGACTGTAGTACGGTAATTTATTTTCAATTTTTGCTGCTCCTCCTCCAAATTTCTTCTAATCTTTACTACATTTACATTTTTGTCAATTTGCAGACACGCTTATTCAGAGCGATCAAGTGAAGTTCTCCACCAGATGAACACCAAGTAATTTGGTGCTCTTGATGATATCCACGGAGGATCCATCGATGATCAGTGAAGAATGGTCGCTCTGTGTTCTTCTAAAGTCAACATCCATCTCTTTAGTTTTGTCAACGTTCAGAGACAGGTTGTTGGCTCTACACCAGGCTATCAACTCTTCCTCTCTGTATGCTGACTCGTCGTTCTTTCTGATAAAACCCGCTATGGTAGTGTCATTGGCGAACTTGTTGATGTAATTTCGAGCTGTGCATTACTACACAGAACCGAGAGATACAAAGGAAGCTGGCGCAGTTGCAGCTGGAAGAACTTTCTAATAAGAACAAGGGAAAGGTCCTGTCAGAGACAAAGAGAAGACAGAGCAGTCATTAGTTATGGCTTCTGTGAGTGCACTGCAGCCATCAGGGGTATCAGCACCACCACCCCCAGTGCCTGTGTTACCAGCTATACTGCCAGCAACCTCTCCAGCAAATCCACCACAGTCAGTACCAGTCATCAATATGTATGCAAACCAGAGGAATTCAAAGGGTGAAATAGACCCCCACAGGAAGGAAGAGGGAGCTGAAAACGCTCTCATGGTCTTCCAGGGGTGTGCTGGGGTTGTAATCAGCCTGGACACACTTGATGCAATTGCCCCACCAATCAATGGCAACAGCCTCCTGGGAGTGAAAGGGGTTGGTGACAGTCCTATCCAGATCAGTCTCATGTCCTAGTTCAAAATAAGGGGCCAGTAAATACTTGTGGTGAGTCCAATCAGGGGTATTGGGGTGCCCATAGAATCCTAGACTTTCCCCACTTTTAACAACTAGGGCAAGAACCTAGGTTGGAGGTTGATGTAGAAGGGAAAATTGTGCACAATCGTCGACACTAGAGCAACTTACATGTGTGTAAGTCCAAATTATGCAAAACACCTCCCTATGGTAGTGTCTGGTAAGTTTGTTAAGACAGTAGGATTCTCGGGACAGACTCAGTTAATTCCAATTACAGCTCCAGTGCATCTTAAAACTAAAAATAGAACAGCTGTACTACCCATTCTGGTCTCTCTGGAGTTTTATTTAACACAACCAGGTTCTGTAACACACAAATATTGGCAGCTGCTAAAGCTGACACATCTAAATGGCATCTAGTCCATGACTTAAGAGCTGTAAATGAAGATGTGGAAGATTACCTGGCAATGGTTCCTCATCCACGCACGTTACTGACAAATGTTCCACCTGATGCTAAGTATTTCACCTATTCAGTATTTCATCTCTATTCAGCCTTTTTCAGTGTTCCTCTTTCAGAGGAAAGCAGACATTTGTTTGCATTTACATATGCAGGAAAATAGTATACTTACACCAGAATGCCTCAAGGCTTTAAACATTCAACACATGTGTTTATTCAAGTGCTGGATAGTGTGATACTAGAGTATGTGGATGACATTTTAATTTGCTCTTAATCTTTAAAACAGTGTCATAAAGATTATATTACATTGTTAACTAAACTTTCTCAAGGAGAGCAAAAGCTTAAAAAAACTCCAGTATTGCCAAACTCAGGTAGAGTATTCTCATAGGTAGAGTACTCAGGTAAAGTATTCTCATAGAATTTGCATATTTCATCACAAATTTAGCTACTTCTTTAGACAAAGCATTAATTGTTGGTGACTTTAATATTCATTTTGATAATTAGGAAGACTCCTTAAGAGCAGCAGTTGTGTCCATTCTAGATTCCATTGCAATTAATCAGAATGTTATAGGACCCACTCATAGTGGTGGACACACTCTTGATTTGTTGTTAACATTTGGATTAAAAATAAAACATTTAGTCATAATTACACAGTCTGAAGCTATTTCAGACCATTATCTCATCTCTTTTAAAATCCGCCTCAGTCATTGCATTACTACCTCACCACGTTAAGTGTACATTCATGTCAGCTACAGCAGCGCGTTTTATCAATAATCTTTCAGAAATTATAATATTAAATAGATTTCCATCTGACCCTGCAGATCTTGACTGGGCCACTAAATACCAAGAATCAACGTTACGTTATACTCTTGATCAGGGGTGTCAAACTCAGGCCCGCGGGCCAGATTTGGAATTTTTTTTTGTAATTATATTTGGCCCACGAGATCATATCAAATGTGTATTAGAGCTGGCCCGCCAGTAAATAGCGCTTACACCGCTAATACTACAAATCCCAGAATGCTTTGTTAGTGTGTTGGCGCATCAGTCGAGACCGCTGAAAAACTCTGCGTTGAAGAACTCCGCGTACTCAGCGCTGAATTTACCCGGGATTTACCGACTTTGGAGCCCAGAAATGCAGATTTAATCTGCTCAGTAATCCGTTTGTGGTTGACTTGGAAAGCGCACCAACCAACCTCCGAATGGAGCTGATTGAACTCCAGTGTAGAGACACGATCCAGTCAAAGTACGACTCTGTGTGTGCTGCACAGTTTCCAGGTTTTCTCCCGACACACTGCTCCAACTCCCTGCCCAAGCTGCTCAAACACTCTCTATGTTCAGCAGCACATATCTGTGTGTGTAACTGTTCTCTTTAATGAAGATGAACAAAACACCACTCAGGAGTCTCACTGATGAACATCTTCACTCAATCCTGAGGATTTCCTCATCTCAGAGCCTAAACCCAGACATGATGCAGGAATCTGGATTCAACCAATCAGAGTAAATCAGAGTGTAGAAACTGAGCTTGAATGAATGTTGTCTTTATGCACTTTTTCTACTCTAAGGCATGAACTGGTAATGGTTAAAATATTGTTTTTTTAATTGAAGGAAATTATTAATATTTTTGGTTGTTGGCCTGTGAAAAAAGATTTGCATTAAAAAGGAATTCGAAAGTCGAGAGAGAGAGAGAGAGAGAGAGAGAGAGAGAGAGAATAAGAAACGAATAACACTGATGTGTGTTTTATTTCAAATTTTATTTTCTCATGTGTTTATAATTTTAAACTTCGGTTGTTTCAGATTCAATGGTTAAGCAACACTAAAGTTTGTTTCTATATGAAAAGGTTCAACATTACACATCTGGAGAGACGGAAAACATGCACAATTGCAGTCAATTTTTCAATAAATATTGAGTCTGGCTCGCGACTTTGTCCCAGTTTTTAATTTTGGCCCACTGTGAATTTGAGTTTGACAACCCTGCTCTAGATGATGTAGCTCCACTTAAAACCAAAATGATCAGGGAGAAAAAATTAGCACAGTGGTATAATGATTATACACGCACCTTAAAACAGACCACTCGGAAATTAGAACGTAAATGGCGTCAAACAAAATTGACAGTATTTTAAATAGCATGGAAGGAGAGCCTCCTAAATTATAGAAAATCTCTTAGTGCTGCTAGATCAGCATATTTCTCCACCCTCATAGAAAATAACAAGCATAATCCTAGATTTTTATTCAGCACGGTAGCAAAATTAACAGAAAAATATAGCTGCAAGCAGCGATGGCGGGCCCTCGCACATTTGTGTATCGCTATACGGTGCCCCCCAGAAAACAATGCACGGTGTGCAAGTGCATCAAGTGGGTAAATATCAGTGGACTATTTTATGTTGTTACTGACCCATTTGGGGACTGTAAGTGAAAGAAACCTCACATTTTAGACAAACGGGGGCGCTAGTGGGCCACTTAAGAGACACACCCTTGTCCGACAATTTTTGGACACACTTAACAGCCGACAAATGTGATGTATGTGTTAAATTTCAAGTTAATCTAAGCACGCCAAAAGCCTTAAATATGCCTGAAATAAAATGTAAGTTTGACGTTGCCATGAGAACAGCGTTCGAGATAACAAAAATCACTTTGCAAATTATCATCTACAATGTTTTGCCATCATGTTGATTACGTTTGGTGGCAATCGCATGAATATCCTAGGAGGAGTATTTAAAAGTTCACCACATGCAACTGTCAAAAATCCACCTTTGTGACTGACACACTTCCTGGCGCCTGTTGGTGGCGCTATGTCCAAGATTCACAATAGGCACATCGATGCGATCGGAATCCTTGGCGAACATATACACTGCGTGTCATCCGAATAAGACATTTTTTGCTTTAGATATTAGACACTTCCTGTTTCTCTGAATTCGCCATAAATTTGTCGCCTCGCCATGGGAGCACCGTTCGAAATATCAAAATCTCTTCACAATTTAGCAAGTGCAATGTCTCGGCATCATGTTCACCACTTCTGATGTCAATCGCATGAATTCCCTAGGAGGAGTATTTAAAAGTTCACCACATGCACTTTTGAAACCATTCAAAATGGCCGATTTCCTGTTGGGCGGAGCTAATAGGTTTGATTGTGAAAGTTGTTCGGGTCGATGAGATCTATATGCCTACCAACTCTCGTTCATGTGCGTACATGTTTGCCTGATCTGTGCACCAATATTTGTTTTTACATTACAGGGGGCGCTACAGAGCCCTATTGCCACGCCTATGTTCCAGCCTTTGACCGGTCCTAATGGCAAACGATTTTGACGTCTGTGCCAAATCTCCGGTGTTTACAAGCATGTTAAGGCACACAAAGTGCATGCCAAAGGCTTAAATATGGCTGAAATGAAAGTAAAGTTTGACGCGTTGCCATGGGAACGGTGTTCGAGATATCAAAAATCCCTTCATAATTTATCATCTACAATGTCTCTGCATCATGTTGACCACGTTTGGTGTCAATCGCATAAATATCCTGGGAGGAGTATTTAAAAGTTCACCACATGCAACTGTCAAAAAATCCACCTTTTGTGACTGACACACTTCCTGGCGCCTGTTGGTGGCGCTATGTCCAAGATTCACAATAGGCAAATCGATGCGATCGGAATCCTTGGCCGAACATATACACTGCGTGTCATCCGAATAAGACATTTTTGCTTTAGATATTAAACACTTCCTGTTCTCCGAATTCGCCATAAATTTGTCGCCTCGCCATGGCAGCAGCGTTCGAGATATCAAAAATCCCTTCGCAATTTAGCAAGTGCAATGTCTCGGCATCATGTTCACCACTTCTGATGTCAATCGCATGAATTCCCTAGGAGGAGTATTTAAAAGTTCACCACATGCACTTTTGAAACCATCCAAAATGGCCGACTTCCTGTTGGGCGGAGCTAATAGGTTTGATTGTGAAAGTTGTTCGGGTCGATGAGATCTATATGCCTACCAACTCTCGTTCATGTGCGTACATGTTTGCCTGATCTGTGCACCAATATTTGTTTTTACATTACAGGGGGCGCTACAGAGCCCTATTGCCACGCCTATGTTCCAGCCTTTGACCGGTCCTAATGGCAAACGATTTTGACGTCTGTGCCAAATCTCCGGTGTTTTCGAGCATGTTAAGGCACACAAAGTGCATGCCAAAGGCTTAAATATGGCTGAAATGAAAGTAAAGTTTGACGCGTTGCCATGGGAACGGTGTTCGAGATATCAAAAATCCCTTCACAATTTATCATCTACAATGTCTCAGCATCATGTTGACCACGTTTGGTGTCAATCGCATAAATATCCTGGGAGGAGTATTTAAAAGTTCACCACATGCAACTGTCAAAAATCCACCTTTGTGACTGACACACTTCCTGGCGCCTGTTGGTGGCGCTATGTCCAAGATTCACAATAGGCACATCGATGCGATCGGAATCCTTGGCCGAACATACACACCGCGTGTCGTCCGAATTAAAAATTTTTTGCTTTAGATATTAAACACTTCCTATTCTCCGAATTCGCCATAAATTTGTCGCCTCGCCATGGGAGCACCGTTCGAAATATCAAAATCTCTTCACAATTTAGCAAGTGCAATGTCTCGGCATCATGTTCACCACTTCTGATGTCAATCGCATGAATTCTAGGAGGAGTATTTAAAAGTTCACCACATGCACTTTTGAAACCATTCAAAATGGCCGATTTCCTGTTGGGCGGAGCTAATAGGTTTGATTGTGAAAGTTGTTCGGTCGATGAGATCTATATGCCTACCAACTCTCGTTCATGTGCGTACATGTTTGCCTGATCTGTGCACCAATATTTGTTTTACATTACAGGGGCGCTACAGAGCCCTATTGCCACGCCTATGTTCCAGCCTTTGACCGGTCCTAATGGCAAACGATTTTGACGTCTGTGCCAAATCTCCGGTGTTTTTGAGCATGTTAAGGCACACAAAGTGCATGCCAAAGGCTTAAATATGGCTGAAATGAAAGTAAAGTTTGACGTTGCCATGGGAACGGTGTTCGAGATATCAAAAATCCCTTCACAATTTATCATCTACAATGTCTCAGCATCATGTTGACCACGTTTGGTGTCAATCGCATAAATATCCTGGGAGGAGTATTTAAAAGTTCACCACATGCAACTGTCAAAAAATCCACCTTTTGTGACTGACACACTTCCTGGCGCCTGTTGGTGGCGCTATGTCCAAGATTCACAATAGGCAAATCGATGCGATCGGAATCCTTGGCCGAACATACACACCGCGTGTCGTCCGAATTAAAAATTTTTTGCTTTAGATATTAAACACTTCCTATTCTCCGAATTCGCCATAAATTTGTCGCCTCGCCATGGCAGCAGCGTTCGAGATATCAAAAATCCCTTCGCAATTTAGCAAGTGCAATGTCTCGGCATCATGTTCGCCACGTTTGATGTCAATCGCATAAAATCCCTAGGAGGAGTATTTAAAAGTTCACCGAATACACTTATAAAACAAACCAAAATGGCTGACTTTCTGTTGGGCGTAGCTCATAGTTTAGAGGGCGAAAGTTGTTCGGGTCGATGAGGTCTATATGCGTACCAACTCTCGTACATGTGCGAACATAATTGCCCGATCTGTGCAAGAATGTTTGTTTTTTAATTACAGGGGGCGCTACAGAGCCCCCCTGCCACGCCTGTATACCAGCCTTTGTACGGCCCTAGTGACAAAGGACTCTGACGTGTGTGCAAAATTTCAAGAGTTTTCGAGTATGTTAAGGGACCTCTAATGACCAATGTGTGTAAAAAAAAATAAAAAATAAATAAATAAATATAGCTGCAAGCAGCGATGGCGGGCCCTCGCACATTTGTGTATCGCTATACGGTGCCTCCCAGAAAACAATGCACGGTGGGCAAGTGCATCAAGTGGGTAAATATCAGTGGACTATTTTATGTTGTTACTGACCTATTTGGGGACTGTGGGTAAAAGAAACCCCACATTTAAAACAAACGGGGGCGCTAGTGAGACACTTAAGAGACACACTCTTGTCCGACCTTTTTGTCCACACCTAACAGCCGACAAATGTGATGTATGTGTCAAATTTCAAGTTAATCTTAGCATGCCAAAAGCCTTAAATATGCCTCAAATTAAAGTTAAGTTTGACCCGTTGCCATGAGAACAGCGTTCGAGATATCAAAAATCACATTGCAGTTTATCATCTACAATGTCTCGCATCATGTTGCTTAAGTTTGGTGTCAATCGCATGAATATTCTAGGAGGAGTATTTAAAAGTTCACCGCATGCACTTATAAAACAACCCAACATGGCCGACTTCCTGTTGGGCGGAGCTAATAGGTTTGATTGTGAAAGTTGTTCGGTCTATGAGATCTATATGCATACCAACTCTTGTACATGTGCGTACATGTTTGCCTAATTTGTGCACCGATCATTTTTTGCATTACAGGGGCGCTACAGAGCCCTATTGCCACGTCTGTGCCTAATCTCCGGTGTTTTTGAGCATGTTAAGGCACTCAAAGTGCATGCCAAGTGCTTAATTACGCCTGAAAATGAAAGTAAAGTTTGACGTTGCTATGGGAACAGCGTTTGATATATCAAAAATTCCTCCTCAATTTATCATCTACAATGTCTCAGCATCATGTTGACCACTTTTGGTGTCAATCGCATAAATATCCTGGGAGGAGTATTTAAAAGTTCACCACATGCAACTGTCAAAAAATCCACCTTTTGTGACTGAAACACTTCCTGGCGCCTGTTGGTGGCGCTATGTCCGAGATTCACAATAGGCACATTGATGCGATCGGAATCCTTGTCCGAACATATACACAGCATGTCATCCGAATAAGACATTTTTTGCTTTAGATATTAGACACTAACTTTTTCACTGAATTTGTCGCCTCGCCATGGCAGCACCGTTCGAGATATCAAAAATCCCTTCGCAATTTAGCAAGTCCAATGTCTCGCCATCATGTTCGCCACGTTTGATGTCAATCGCATGAATTCCCTAGGAGGAGTATTTAAAAGTTCACCGCATGCACTTATAAAACAAACCAAAATGGCTGACTTCCTGTTGGGCGTAGCTCATAGTTTAGAGGGCGAAAGTTGTTCGGCTCGATGAGTTCTATATGCGTACCAACTCTCGTACATGTGCGTACATAATTGCCCGATCTGTGCATGAATGTTTGTTTTTTAATTACAGGGGGCGCTACAGAGCCCCCCTGCCACGCCTGTATACCAGCCTTTCTAAGGCCCTAGTGACAAAGGACTCTGACGTGTGTGCCAAATTTCAAGAGTTTTCGAGTATGTTAAGGGACCTCTAATGACCAATGTGTGTAAAAAAAATAAAAAAAAAAATAATAATAAATTCTAAGGAAACCAATAGGGCTTCGCACCTCTGGTGCAGGCTATTCTGGCCTGCTCCTCGGTGCTCGGGCCCTAATAAATTCTAAGGAAACCAATAGGGCTTGCACCTCTGGTGCAGGCCATTCTGGCCTGCTCCTCGGTGCTCGGGCCCTAATAAAAGCACTGCACTAACATGCACACAATCATTAGGTAGTAATGATTTCATGAACTTTTTTAATAATAAAATTGAAAACATCAGGCAAGAAATCCAGACAATTAATATAAATCCAAATTTTTTTACAAGTAACCCTGTAGACAGCAGCGTAATTATAGCAGAAAATCAATTACAAAGCTTCACTCCTATTCATGAGAATGACTTAATTTCATTAATTTCCTCATCAAAATCATCAACCTGCATTCTTGATCCCTTGCCTACAAGTTTCTTTAAACAGATAACTCCAGAGGTAATTGAACCTGTTTTAAAAATAATAAACTCTTCCATTAGCACTGGTTATGTACCAAAATCCTTCAAACTGGCAGTTATCCACCCCCTTATTAAGAAACCTGACCTTGACCCATGTCAACTGTCCAACTACAGACCAATATCAAATCTCCCCTTTATATCCAAAATTTTAGAAAAGGTTGTAGCACAGCAGTTATGCTCACACCTACTTATGAATAACATTTTTGAAATGTATCAGTCAGGATTTCGGCCTCATCATAGCACAGAGTCGGCGCTAGTTAAGGTGGTAAATGACCTGTTATTGGCCTCTGATCAGGGTTTTGTCTGCTTACTTGTTTTGCTCGACCTTAGTGCAGCTTTTGACACCACTGATCACACTATACTACTTGTTAGACTTGAGAACGTTGTTGGAGTAAAGGGAACAGCTCTCTCTTGGCTCAGGTCTTATTTGACTGATTGCTATCAATTTGTTGATGTAAATGGTGAGTTCTCCACACTCTCTGTGGTAAAGTTTGGTGTTCCTCAAGGATCTGTCTTAGGCCCTCTGCTTTTCTCTTTATATATGTTGCCTCTTGGTGAAATTATTCATAAACATGGGATTCGCTTCCATTGCTATGCTGATGACACACAGCTGTATATTTCAGCAAAGCCAGATGGGAGAGATCAGCTTAACAATGTTGAGAAGTGTGTAAAGGACATTAGACAGTGGATGCTTGCTAACTTTCTTCTGCTAAACTCAGATAAGATGGAAGTACTTTTACTAGGACCACATGCAGCTAGAAGCAAACTTTCCAAATACATAGCATCCCTGGACGGTGTTTCTGTTTCAGCGTGTACAGCTGTCAAAGACCTTGGTGTGATTATTGACCCTAGTCTTTCCTTTGAGGCTCACGTGAATAATATCACCAGGATCGCCTTCTTTCACCTTAGAAATATTGCTAAAATTAGAAATATGATGTCGTTACAGAATGCAGAAAAACTAGTTCATGCTTTTGTTAATTCTAGATTAGATTACTGTAATGCTTTACAGTAATGCTTTGGGTGTGCAAATAAGTGCACAAATAAGCTTCAGTTAGTTCAGAATGCAGCAGCAAGTGTCCTCACTAGATCTAGGAAATATGACCACATCACCCCTGTTTTAATCAGTCTACACTGCTCCCAATCAAATCTCACATTGATTATAAAATACTACTACTGACGTATAAAGCACTTAACGGTCTCGCACCGCAGTATCTGAGTGAACTTCTGTACCAGTATGATCCTCCACGCCTACTTAGATCAAAAGGTGCTGGCTATCTGTTGGTTCCTCAAATAATGAAGACTACAGCAGGGGGCAGATCTTTCTCTTATAAAGCCCCACAGTTATGGAACAGCCTTCCAATCAGTGTTCGGGACTCAGACACAGTCTCAGTGTTCAAGTTGAGGTTACAAACATATTTATTCAGTCAAGCCTTTGATCAGTAGATTTTTTTCTTAGGTAAAGGCTCAGATCTGGAGGGAACATGGATATAGAGTGTTTGGTGAACTGGGATATTTGTATGCTGTCGTCCCCTCACATTCACACGTTCACTCAGGTCTGTTGACGGTGGTGTGGTGGGTCGTCTCTTATCCCAGAGATCCCTCATGTCTGTATTACCTTCTGGTTCTCCCTTGTAGTTATGCTGCCATATCGAGTCTTGCCGGAGTCCAAACTGCACAGTGACATTAACTTTTATACAACAATAAGGACACTTAATAATCCATATCCTTTTCTTTCTGTCACCCTCTTCTCTCTCTCTCTCTCTCTCTCTCTCTCTCTCTCTCTCTCTCTCTCTCTCTCTCTCTCTCTCTCTCTCGGTCGAGTTAAACTTGCTCCTGAGGCTCCAGTGACCACTGTTCCTGCCCCTCTCCCCTCCGTGGATCTTCCCACTTTGTCCAGGCCTGCCTCTGAACAGTGTTCTCTTTGACTGGAGGCCACTCTGTGCAGCTTGGGACGGTTTCTCATCAACACCTTGGGTGGTTCCACGAAATTCCAGAGTAAGAACGGGGGCTTTGAGGATGGATTGGACTGTAGTTAATGTCAACAGTCTCCTACACTGACTCAGGACTACAGTTTGCTTCTGATCATCATCACTGTACCCCGCAACATTGTATATCTGATTCAAATGGACATTCGGTGCAACCCAGATGAGGATGGGTTCCCTCTTGAGTCTGGTTCCTCTCAAGGTTTCTTCCTTATGCCATCTCAGGGAGTTTTTCCTTGCCACAGTTGCTCATCGGGGACAAACTTACTTACAAAGAACATATTTACTTTTAATCACCACATTATCTGTGTAAAGCTGCTTTGAGACAATGTTCATTGTTAAAAGTGCTATACATATAAAAATGAATTGAATTGAATTGAACATTAGCATTGCATGGTTAACGTGCAATGTGAACTATATTATTTAAGTATAGCCATGAATGTGATCAAAATATTCTGCAAACTATTGGTAGTTTTAAAAATAAAATTCTCTTTGGTCTTGGAGACTTTTTTGGATATGTTATTTTTTTATATTAAGAGAAATGCAGTAACTTTTTTGTTTATTTATTTATTCATTTATTTATTTGTTTGTCTTTGATAACTTTGTCTTGGTCAGGGTTGCAATTTCTCAGTCAATTTCTCTCAATGTCAATGAAGAATAGAGATGATTGTTGAACACTTGGAGATCGCGTTCCATTACACAATAGAGCAACCATGGAAAGTCAAAATCTTCACAGAGGACATCTCCTGGGCTGAATAGTATGTGTCTAGCCAAGAAAGTCTAGGTGCATTCTTCTGAGGGTGAGGAAATCAACCCCCAACAAATCCCCACTTCTAAAGGGGGACAATAGAGATTGTCTTGACCAGCTGTTGTCTCTCTGCCTGGTACAGGAAGTGCCAAGTTCGTTTAGAGACAATTGTTTGCACAGGTTTTACAACAGTGCTCCATTGTCCTGTCTAATTAATGTGCAGTTTTATTGTCCTGTGTATTTATTGTTTATTTTGCACTTTTAAACTTGTCATAGCATGTGTGTATTGCTTCATGATCCCTGAAAAACAATATATTAATCCAAGGTATAATATATATATATTTATATTTCACACTAGACATTGCACACACCTGCACACAGTCACAGTCTCACACTCACACTTTACTTTGTTCTTACATTACCTACAAATTTAACCTCATATCTATCACATCTACCTCATATGTATTGCACCTTAGTTTAATGTTACTCTTGCTGTTTCACTCTCTATGCACCCTGATCCGTAGCAACGGCATTTCGATCTTTTGCATACTGTGTATGTGGAAGAATGAAAATAAAGCTTTAGTTGAGTTGAAATTGGATTGGGATTTGCAGTTTCTGAATTCCTTTTAGTATAGTAGCATCGCACTCCACTTGATAAGTAATTATGTTCTTCTTAATTTCTGTGGTTTGAACTGGTTGTCATTAGTTACATTTATTAAGCTCAATTTTCGTTATTATTTCCTGCTTAATTTTTGCTCTGTTCACGTGGTCTAAGACAGGGAAGCAGTGATAGCACTAGCAGAAAAATATACATTCATTTTTAAAGTGCAGTGTTGGATTTGTACATGTAATTTCTTTCAAAGAACCACCTGGTTTGAGATTTACAGGTGAGGTGTGGATAAATGGGGCATAAAAGTAACCTGAAGGAGATGTCCACCTTACTTTTAAATTGGCTGCTATATCCCTGACACAACCTCTCATTAAACGTGTATATCAGTTATATTTAAAAAATCAAATTAAGGGTAGACTTGATTGTGTGTCTGGTGAATGTATATAGACAATACAATGACCTGTCTACAAAAATACTATTAAACAGTATTATACGCTTAGGCATAGGAAAACATTTTTATTATTCACGGAAACAAG
This sequence comes from Silurus meridionalis, assembly GCF_014805685.1. Taxonomy (NCBI): domain Eukaryota; kingdom Metazoa; phylum Chordata; class Actinopteri; order Siluriformes; family Siluridae; genus Silurus; species Silurus meridionalis. Next base: position 5,252,210 of record NC_060895.1, on the reverse strand, counting down.
CTCAAAACACAAAAAGTTTGCCCTTTACTTTACTTTATAATCAGTTTTTGTATTCACTTTTAATTTTGATTCAGGACAATGTCGATAAATAATGTTATTTTGTCAAAAGACGAAATGTGAGTCGAACACAGAATAATGCTCTCCGTTCTGTGCGCGTTTCCATGCGCGCTCATGTGAACACCCTTTAAAAGGGCAGAGGCGCAGAATGTCCCAGCGGGTGGCTGACAAACAAACGGACAACCAAGTAGCGGATTGCGTTGTAACAAAATATGTCTTTGTACCGAAACTCAGCGTGGTTCCTTAAAGGATTCATCGAATTTACAAAGTAAGAGACAAAATTTGCATCTTTTACACGTATACTGCTAAACGTATCTAAATAATAGCTAAAGGCACAGTAATGTGTAGGAATAGCAATAGTGACTTGTAGTTCATGTGATTAGCAGGTACTTATATTTATTATTGTCTTAAAAAAAAAAGTATTATTCTTATTATTCTTCTTGAAAAATTATTCATGCACAGCTAAGAGACCAGCCAATTCTTCCGGCATTTAGTGATATAGTCAAGAAATGCAATCTATTGATTCGTGTTCACAGACTCGGATTTCCCCTCTTTTTTCGTGTCACTGAGGACGACTTTCTATGTAATTTATTTCAATAGGTATCAATAGATATTTTTGGTGCCTCTGCCAAAGTTTCCTTTCTGCCACTTCGTACCACAGAAGCTGTATTGTTTTTTCTCGTTTGCTATTTATTTTTTTAATTTGCAAGCACTATTACTCAACATTTAAGCAGGAGATTTTATCCCTGTTATTATTAATATATATTTGGTATGCTACTTGCTATTATAAACCATCGTCAGTGGTTTCTTCCAGTCAAAATACAGGTAATATATTTTCTGGTTAATTAAGGAGACTGCATTAATTAGAGACACACATATTAATTACAATAGAACCCTTAACCAAACCATAACCGTAGGTTTTCTGCTTTATTCTCTGATAGAAATGGAGGGAAAAGATTACTGTTGTAATTTCTATCAGCATTGCGCATGATCCTCTGCATCTGTTGCTATGGAGACGGAGGCAGTCGTGCTGAGTTACACAAAAAAGAGGGAAATTTGTGTCTATGAACAAGAATCAGTAGACTGAAGTTCGTGACTATATCACTATATCACTATATCACTATGATCTCTTGCGGAGTTTACACAGAATGGTGCAAAAAAAATGTAGTGATTGACACTTCTGTACATGAAATTCAAACATTGGTTTAAGATGCCAGGAAGGAAATACGTAATTCAAATAAACACTTTTTTCAAACAAAAACAAACAAGAACAAAGATAATCTCAGGTTATTATGGGCACAGATAACCTGACAAGATAAAAAAAATAGGTTAACAAAAAAAGCCGGTGTGGAGACCAGAAGGGGACAGGATCACTGGTATCTCAGGACCATGTAAGGCTTAAGAAAGAGACAGAGAGGAGAAAACACAGATTTTTAGCTGTGTTTATTATCACAAATGTTTAATTACCTTGTACATTCTGATAAACTATGACAACAAGAGAGCCAGAAGGTACCATTCACCATTTTCAAATCTGAGTGGATGTGTAAGAGTGGCAACATCCAAACATTCCGGTTCACCAAAACAATATACTTGTGAATCCTCTAGATCTGCTCCTTTATCTAAGAAAAACACTTTCATAGATGCCTTTACTAAGCAAAAATGTTTTCAACCTAGTCCCAAACACTGTGCAAAGGCTGTGCAATAGCTAAAATAACAATGAGATCAGTGGAATATTGACTTATATCTGTAAAAATCAAACAAACAAACAAAAAAGAAATTACCTTTTCCCTACCATGGATCTAATATTTTTTTTCCATTTTTATTTTCCCTGTATAAATATAACTTTTGTTTGCATTTCACTCTACAGCCATGACCCACAGTGAACCAATATGCCTCATTAGGCTCTGCACAACACTTTAACAGTGTGCTCATTTACTGAGTGGAGCAAGCGTCCCCAGTGCCTCCTTGTGCCCCTTTGTCCCACTGCCCAGTGACTCTGGCTTGAGTGGACAAAGCCACTTATTCATGCTACGAGTGGCATCACAGTGATGTCCTGATTTGCACTTGTTAGCGAACCGACATTTCAGTCTCTCAGCGCTTGTTTTGTTGGTAAAGATGTAAATTATTGTGCTTTATTGACTATTTAGCTGTAAAATCATATAATATTTTGCTGGGGTGATGGGAAGTCAGGAAAAAAGCAGGCTAATTTTAAAAGTAAATCTTTTAGTATGCTAATTGGATATTTAATACCACTATGCTATTGATATGTCAATGGAAATTAATCCTAAATGTTTTGCATTTTTTGGGTTTGTTCCAGGGGAGCATTTGAGTCTGCATCAAAACATTTTATAGAAAAAGATGTGGAAGTCTCTGTGGCAGGTCGATCTTTCTTGATCACTGGAGCTAACAGTGGCATTGGCAAAGCAGTGGCCATGGCCATTGCTAAAAAAGGTAAAGAAGTGTGTAAGTGTACGTTTGTAGTAAATATTCACAAATTTAATATTGTCTGATATTGACGGTTTACACACATTTCAGGTGGTACAATCCACATGGTATGCAGAAACAAGGACAAGGCTGAGGAAACCAGAGCAGAGATTATCAAGGAGTCTGGAAACAAAGTAAGATTACAAACTTGTAACTTTGTGCAATTGCAACAGTGGCATTAATTTTGGATATTTAAAATTTGAATGAAAAGATCAATTACTTCAGTTTTTTCCAATTCATTGATCAATTATTTTTAATTTGCAAGCACTATTACTCAACATTTAAGCAGGAGATTTTATCCTGTTATTATTAATATATATTTGGTATGCTACTTGCTATTATAAACCATCGTCAGTGGTTTCTTCCAGTCAAAATACAGGTAATATATTTTCTGGTTAATTAAGGAGACTGCATTAATTAGAGACACACATATTAATTACAATAGAACCCTTAACCAAACCATAACCGTAGGTTTTCTGCTTTATTCTCTGATAGAAATGGAGGGAAAAGATTACTGTTGTAATTTCTATCAGCATTGCATGATCCTCTGCATCTGTTGCTATGGAGACGGAGGCAGTCGTGCTGAGTTACACAAAAAGAGGAAATTTGTGTCTATGAACAAGAATCAGTAGACTGAAGTTCGTGACTATATCACTATATCACTATATCACTATGATCTCTTGCGGAGTTTACACAGAATGGTGCAAAAAAAATGTAGTGATTGACACTTCTGTACATGAAATTCAAACATTGGTTTAAGATGCCAGGAAGGAAATACGTAATTCAAATAAACACTTTTTTCAAACAAAAACAAACAAGAACAAAGATAATCTCAGGTTATTATGGGCACAGATAACCTGACAAGATAAAAAAAATAGGTTAACAAAAAAAGCCGGTCTGGAGACCAGAAGGGGACAGGATCACTGGTATCTCAGGACCATGTAAGGCTTAAGAAAGAGACAGAGAGAGGGAGAAAACACAGATTTTTAGCTGTGTTTATTATCACAAATGTTTAATTACCTTGTACATTCTGATAAACTATGACAACAAGAGAGCCAGAAGGTACCATTCACCATTTTCAAATCTGAGTGGATGTGTAAGAGTGGCAACATCCAAACATTCCAGTTCACCAAAACAATATACTTGTGAATCCTCTAGATCTGCTCCTTTATCTAAGAAAAACACTTTCATAGATGCCTTTACTAAGCAAAAATGTTTTCAACCTAGTCCCAAACACTGTGCAAAGGCTGTGCAATAGCTAAAATAACAATGAGATCAGTGGAATATTGACTTATATCTGTAAAAATCAAACAAACAAACAAAAAAGAAATTACCTTTTCCCTACCATGGATCTAATATTTTTTTTCCATTTTTATTTTCCCTGTATAAATATAACTTTTGTTTGCATTTCACTCTACAGCCATGACCCACAGTGAACCAATATGCCTCATTAGGCTCTGCACAACACTTTAACAGTGTGCTCATTTACTGAGTGGAGCAAGCGTCCCCAGTGCCTCCTTGTGCCCCTTTGTCCCACTGCCCAGTGACTCTGGCTTGAGTGGACAAAGCCACTTATTCATGCTACGAGTGGCATCACAGTGATGTCCTGATTTGCACTTGTTAGCGAACCGACATTTCAGTCTCTCAGCGCTTGTTTTGTTGGTAAAGATGTAAATTATTGTGCTTTATTGACTATTTAGCTGTAAAATCATATAATATTTTGCTGGGGTGATGGGAAGTCAGGAAAAAAGCAGGCTAATTTTAAAAGTAAATCTTTTAGTATGCTAATTGGATATTTAATACCACTATGCTATTGATATGTCAATGGAAATTAATCCTAAATGTTTTGCATTTTTTGGGTTTGTTCCAGGGGAGCATTTGAGTCTGCATCAAAACATTTTATAGAAAAAGATGTGGAAGTCTCTGTGGCAGGTCGATCTTTCTTGATCACTGGAGCTAACAGTGGCATTGGCAAAGCAGTGGCCATGGCCATTGCTAAAAAAGGTAAAGAAGTGTGTAAGTGTACGTTTGTAGTAAATATTCACAAATTTAATATTGTCTGATATTGACGGTTTACACACATTTCAGGTGGTACAATCCACATGGTATGCAGAAACAAGGACAAGGCTGAGGAAACCAGAGCAGAGATTATCAAGGAGTCTGGAAACAAAGTAAGATTACAAACTTGTAACTTTGTGCAATTGCAACAGTGGCATTAATTTTGGATATTTAAAATTTGAATGAAAAGATCAATTACTTCAGTTTTTTCCAATTCATTGATCAATTATTTTTTAATTAAAACCTTTTTTTAATTGTGTAAAAATGGCAAACACAATTGTCCAGACTTGCTACCTAATACTTATTTGAAGCACTTTTTGCAACAAATTCAAGACAGAATTGGGTATGAGCATAGGGAATTTGGAAAACAGGTCTCTGCAATGGGATACATCACTGCAAGCACAGTAGTTCTATTTTTGTGCTCCTTCTAAACATACATACACTACCAGTCAATAGTTTGGGCACCTTCTTTTTAAATATATATATATATATATATATATATATATATATATATATATATATATATATATATATATATATATATATATATATATACACAGGAGTGCAGAATTATTAGGCAAGTTGTATTTTGAGGATTAATTTTATTTGAGGATTTAATTTGAACAACAACCATGTTCTCAATGAACACAAAAACTCATTAATATCAAAGCTGAATATTTTTGGAAGTAGTTTTAGTTTTAGCTATTTTAGGGGGATATCTGTGTGTGCAGGTGACTATTACTGTGCATAATTATTAGGCAACTTAACAAAAAACAAATTCATACCCATTTCAATTATTTATTTTTACCAGTGAACCAATATAACATCTCAACATTCACAAATATACATTTCTGACATTCAAAAACCAAACAAAAACAAATCAGTGACCAATATAGCCACCTTTCTTTGCAAGGACACTCAAAAGCCTGCCATCCATGGATTCTGTCAGTGTTTTGATCTGTTCACCATCAACATTGCGTGCAGCAGCAACCACAGCCTCCCAGACACTGTTCAGAGAGGTGTACTGTTTTCCCTCCTTGTAAATCGCACATTTGATGATGGACCACAGGTTCTCAATGGGGTTCAGATCAGGTGAACAAGGAGGCCATATCATTAGATTTTCTTCTTTTATACCCTTTCTTGCCAGCCACGCTGTGGAGTACTTGGACGTGTGTGATGGAGCATTGTCCTGCATGAAAATCATGTTTTCTTGAAGGATGCAGACTTCTTCCTGTACCACTGCTTGAAGAAGGTGTCTTCCAGAAACTGGCAGTAGGACTGGGAGTTCAGCTTGACTCCATCCTCAACCCGAAAAGGCCCCACAAGCTCATCTTTGATGATACCAGCCCAAACCAGTACTCCACCTCCACCTTGCTGGCGTCTGAGTCGGACTGGAGCTCTCTGCCCTTTACCAATCCAGCCACGGGCCCATCCATCTGGCCCATCAAGACTCACTCTCATTTCATCAGTCCATAAAACCTTAGAAAAATCAGTCTTGAGATATTTCTTGGCCCAGTCTTGACGTTTCAGCTTGTGTGTCTTGTTCAGTGGTGGTCGACTTTCTGCCTTTCTTACCTTGGCCATGTCTCTGAGTATTGCACACCTTGTGCTTTTGGGCACTCAGTGATGTTGCAGCTCTGAAATATGGCCAAACTGGTGGCAAGTGGCATCTTGGCAGCTGCACGCTTGACTTTTCTCAGTTCACGGGCAGTTATTTTGCGCCTTGGTTTTCCACATGCTTCTTGCGACCCTGTCGACTATTTTGAATGAAACGCTTGATTGTTCGATGATCACGCTTCAGAAGCTTGGCTATTTTAAGACTGCTGCATCCCTCTGCAATATATCTCACTATTTTTGACTTTTCTGAGCCTGTCAAGTCCTTCTTTTGACCCATTTTGCCAAAGGAAAGGAAGTTGCCTAATAATTATGCACACCTGATATAGGGTGTTGATGTCATTAGACCACACCCTTCTCATTACAGAGATGCACATCACCTAATATGCTTAATTGGTAGTAGGCTTTCCAGCCTATACAGCTTGGAGTAAGACAACATGCATAACGAGGATGATGTGGTCAAAATACTCATTTGCCTAATAATTCTGCACTCCTGTATATATATATATATATATATATATATATATATATATATATATATATATATATATATATATATATATGATTTTAAACAGTTTCTGAAAGTGAAATTAGGACAGAACAAATATGGAATTTTGTAGTCAACAGAAATGTGTTAAATAACCCAGAATATGTTCCATATTTTTGATTCTTCAAAGTAGCCACCTTGTGCTTTGATGACAGCTGTAATGGTTTACCAACACTCTTTAAGGAGTTCCCAGGGGTGTTACATTCACATTGGCTCCTTTACTTTCCAGTGCACATCATCCTAAAACATCTTAACTGGATTTAGAGCAGGTGATTGCAGTGGTGGACGAAATACACAAACTATGCACTTGAGTTAAAGTATAGATACACAAGGTAAATTTTTACTCCAGTGAAGTTAAAAGTGCTTCCTTTAAACTTTCACTTGAGTAAAAGTACAAAGGTATTTGCCTTCAAATGTACTTAAGTATACAAGTATGATTTATTATGGCTATAATGTTTCCTATTATGATTTTTGCCACAAGACTCTTAATCGCTTAATCAACTCAGTTTATGTGAAAAGACTCTAATGTTACTCTTAGCACACCAATCTATTAATAGAATGATATGAATTAGTCAAACACTGATTTATATTTATTAAAATTATCATGAGCTGAAAACCTTCTTTTCAACTGCTTCAAAGATAAGGCTGAGTGTTTTGAAAAGTTAGAGTCAGGACTTTCTTCTATCATTTATTCCTCTCAAAATGTTCTGCTTGCTGTTGAACTGACACTGATCTGTATGTTTGTGCTAAGTAAATACCAACAAGCAGCAATTAACACAAGTTCAAAACAGAGCAAGCGCTCTACCCTGATTGGTGGCTTGCTGTGGGCTTGACCAGTAAAGTTTTATTATTCACTTATAAATAAAAAGGAATGTCTGATATTTGACTTTAAAATGTAGTGAAGTTAAAGTAAAAGTCTCCCCAAATGGAAATCTGAACAGTAAAGTTCAGATACGCAAAAAAGCTACTTAAGTATAGTAACCAATTACATTTACTTCGTCACTGGTTTTTGTTTTGTGTGTAAATCTGATGAGCGCTTTCGTCAAAGCCAAACGTAGCTACTTTGGACAATCTAAAAATAAAACATATTCTGGGTTTTTTTAATTAATAATTTTATTAAAATATTATTAAATAATTTCATACGTATTCTTTCATAGTTTGGATGTTAGTGGCTGTAATGTGCAATGTTAAAAAAAATTTAAAAAAATAAATAAAAAACACTGCAGGACAAGGTGTGTGCAAAATGGTTGTGTCATGTGACATGAGGACAACTGAAGATGATGTGTCTTATTTAGGTATTGAAACACCACTAGCTGCTAGAAAATCTTTGGTGTGCCTTGGTATAGGTTCTACAACTCTGAAATTGTACTAGTGAAATGTTTTACCAGTCTTTTAAAAAGTTTATTAATTATGAATGCCTGATTAGTGGAGTGATATAATTGTCCTTAATTGTCCTTATGTCTGGTTAAATAAAATCATTTTATATACATATATACACACTCACCGGCCACTTTATTAGGTATACCTAACTAGTACCGGGTTGGACCCCCTTTTGCCTTCAGAACTGCCTTAATCCTTCGTGGCATAGATTCAACAAGGTACTGAAAACATTCCTCAGAAATTTTGGTCCATATTGACATGATAGCATCACGCAGTTGCTGCAGATTTGTCGGCTGCACATCCATGATGCGAATCTCCCATTCCACCACATCCTAAAGGTGCTCTATTGGATAGAGATCTGGTGACTGTGGAGGCCATTTGAGTACAGTGAACTCATTGTCATGTTCAAGAAACCAGTCTGAGATGATTTGCGCTTTATGACATGGTGCGTTAACCTGCTGGAAGTAGCCATCAGAAGATGGGTAAACTGTGGTCATAAAGGGCTGGACATGGTCAGCAGGTACTCAGGTAGGCTGTGGCGTTGACACGATGCTCAATTGGTACTAATGGGCCCAAAGTGTGCCAAGAAAATAACCCCCACACCATTACACCACCACCACCAGCCTGAACCGTTGATACAAGGCAGGATGGATCCATGCTTTCATGTTGTTGATGCCAAATTCTGACCCTACCATCCGAATGTCGCAGCAGAAATCGAGACTCATCAGACCAGGCAACGTTTTTCCAATCTTCTATTGTCCAATTTTGGTGAGCCTGTGCAAATTGTAGCCTCATTTTCCTGTTCTTAGCTGTCAGGAGTGGCACCCGGTGTGGTCTTCTGCTGCTGTAGCCCATCCGCCTCAAGGTTCGACGTGTTGTGCATTCGGAGATGCTCTTCTGCATACCTCGGTTGTAACGAGTGGTTATTTGAGTTACTGTTTCCTTTCTATCAGCTCAAACCAGTCTGGCCATTCTCCTCTGACTTCTGGCATCAACAAGGCATTTGCGCCCACAGAACTGCCGCTCACTGGATATTTTCTCTTTTTCTGACCATTCTCTGTAAACCCTAGAGATGGTTGTGCATGAAAATCCTAGTAGATCAGCAGTTTCTGAAATACTCAGACCAGCCTGTCTGGCACCAACCACCATGCCACATTCAAAGTCACTTAAATCACCTTTCTTTCCCATTCTGATGCACGGTTTGAACTGCAGCAGATCGTCTTGACCATGTCTACATGCCTAAATGCATTGAGCTGCTACCATGTGATTCGCTGATAAAAAATTTGCGTTAACATGCAGTTGGACAGGCATCCGTCCGTCTTCGAGAGATGATGGTGTAGCTTCCAGTTTGGGTGTCCTATCTGCACCTTCGCGAGTGGCTGAAAAGTCAGATCCTGGAGTGACAGTCTCTGTTGCACTTGCTACAGGTGAATGCTGATGTTTGCTGAGGCTGTTGTTGGTTTACCTTCCTCCTGGCTCTCTTTGCAGCGAGGTTTGTGTTTCTCACCTCCTCGGCTTTCTGAGCGCCCTGTCTGACAGCAAGACTCCAGGCGGGGCGGTCGTCAGCACAGCTCTCCCAGTTGTTTACGTTGATGTTGGCCGTCTTCATGTCCTTTTTGCAGACATCTTTGTATCGCAGACATGGCCGTCCGGTCAGTCGTGCACCTTCTGCTAGCTCGCCGTACAGCAGGTCCTTGGGTGCGCCTCTCGCTGAGAATGGAGAACATGCTGTTTATGCCAGTGCGTTCCAGAACCTCTGTGTTGGGTACTTTGTCCTTCCACTGGATACGCAGAATGCACTGCAGGGATCTCAGATGGAAGCTGTTGAGTTTCCTCTCGTGACTCGCGTAGGCGGTCCATGCCTCGCTGCTGTAGAGGAGTGTGCTGAGCACGCAGGCCTGGTAGACGCGCAGTTTGGTCTTCTCAGTGAGGTTGTGGTTGTTCCAGACCCTCTGGTTCAGTCTGGCCATAACTGCTGATGCTTTTTCACATCAGTATCAACGCAAAAATATATATATTAGATAAATGTCACAATATTTTGCTTTGATATTTTTAGAAAAATGGCATTAGATTAAGAGAAAATATAAAAATATTATAATATTCATTAATAAAAACACAATTTTCAAGAATAATGTAATTTTACTATGACAAAATGTATATCATTGACATTATAATTTATTTAAATAATACCTAAATAATACAATTACCCTAAACATTGATGCTTCATAGTACATAAATAAATTCATCTTTGTTATCATCTGTCTCTGCAGTCATTCTCATCAGTCTGATATCCAAAGACTCTGTCAGTCTTCCACAATTTATGGAAGCATGTTTTTTTTTACCAGTAACCAGCATTCTATTTCATTGTTCCAGAACACCAGAGACTGTTTAACATAGTGTAAGATCCATAAAACCCTAGGCAATGTTCATAAAAATTGCAGAGGTACCCAAGGGTACAGTTGCGACATTCATTTTGTACAATATTACAAATGTGGAGTGTGACACCAATTTGCATTTGACAATTCAGCCCCTGTTCAGCCCCAGGGGCCAGACACAACCTCAACCTGTTTGTCTGGGAATATAGGTTCAGTATTAGCCTGTGCTATCTCTTGTTGCTTTGCCCCAGAATATGCATTGCTCTGATTGATATAAGGTGTCTGTCTACCCATAGAAACTATGCTCGTGTTAAGTAGATTAATGGCTGAGACCTCACTACCCGTAAAGATTAATGAGAAATAATATTGTTGTATTGTCTGTTTTTGCCAGTATTTGTCTGTAGGAGTCAGCCCCATCCGTACACCCCACTTGAGAAACTGATCTTGTTGCTAAAGTGACAGTGAGGCAGAGCAGCTGGCTGTGACCTAAGCCTTTGTTAACCGGCTGTGGACCGCTGATTGCAACCTTTCTAGCAGCAAGCACTGAAAGGATTGCAAGTGTTGCAGCCCTAGATTGATGACAGCCAAGGCTGTAATGAGTCAGCCAGTCAATCCTAAAAAGTTGATGTAGCATATCTTGGGTTTTGCTCAGAACCTTGCTACATTTCTGATCATAGCGTGCCACTTGCTGAATAACAGGAGACAATACAGCTCTTTTGCAGATTTACTATCACTTGTAAGGCTTCAGCATGTTCAGTAGGTGCTGCCTTTCTTTCTGCCAAATAAAGCATTTTGGCACACAACAGCCAGTCTTCTGGATACAGGAATATCAACAGGCCAGTCTGCTGCAGTAGTTCCAGTGCTGCCTGATTACACCTTGTGAACACACATAGAGGAATGGTGTGTAGTCCTGTCTTTGCAAGATACATTCAAATTGGCATTAGTCACTGTGAATCTGGACTTACCTCTCCAATTTTGGATTCATCAAACCTCCTGCACTGGTCAGTTTCTCAGCCAGAGGATTTTTGAGTGCAGATGTTCAGATGACCTATTAGTCAGGGTCTACAACACAAATAGAATATTTCAAGCCCCATCTCTTCTTGCTAGAGTGGTGGTTGAGCTTGCCGACTGGTGTAATGGTGTGACTGGTGTGATGGCCTTTATGGCTACCTCTGTGTACAATGCAGGAAGGTTGTCTGATAGACAGCTGGCCAGTGGGCTGAGTGAACAGAATAACCCACCTTGCACTCAAGCTGTTGGGAGTAAGAATTAGCTGCCTTGATCTATGGTCTATGCAGTAATCTGGATTGTGCTAGCCACACTTGACATCTAGCCTGCGACAGTAACCAATACTACAATAGCTTTCCTGCTAGAAAAGGTGATTGACCCCAAAGCAGTGCCATCTGAAGAGACATCAGTCATCAGTAAATGGGCCAAAGAGTTCCCTACTCAGCTAAAGCTGGAAGCTGTGTTGTAGACCATGACTAATAGGTCATCTGTACATCTGCACTCAGAAATCCTTACGCTGGGAAACTGACCAGTGCAGGAGGTTTGATGAATCCAAAATTGAAGGGGTAGAGTCCAGATTCAACTTGACTAATGCCATGTTGAATGTATCTTGCAAAGACTGGACTACGACTTCTCAGCTGCATAAACATCTGAGCCCTCATCACTATGGGATTACTAAGATTGAGACAACGGGGAGAATGTGTCATCCAGTAGGGGTAGTGGCCTTTTTTATGTGCAACCAGAGAACCAAATGCAACCAAGAAAATAGTATTTGAATCATCAGAAGAAAATCCTAATGATGACTCATGAGGAAGTAAGGGAGCAGTGGGCTTTTGTGTCTTCTCACCGCCTTCTGTTTCCCTGGGGGCAGGAAAGAAGCTACTAGTAAGGTTTGGAGGTTCTGATCCATGTATGTAACTTCAGCCACATGCCGGTTGCTTGCCCATATACAGGTGAGCTATAATCACAGCCTGAGGAGAAACCCCTTGAAACTCAGGGTCCCCATTCCTGAAAGCTGTTAAGGTCTTCCAGAGATATTCAACCCAGAAACAGGTAGAACATTAGATGTGAGTGTCGTTCGGAGGTCCAGAGCTAGCAAAGCATGTGACCATGATATAACAAATAAAGATATCTGGTCAGCCACTGGGTTTGCTACAATACTTAGCAAAAATATTATCAAATAGCTTATCACACACAGCATTCACCAATATTGTGGTACAACAAATGAGCAATCATGCTAGCCTAAACAAACTGTACACATTCAAGCAAACTCTCTTTATGAGAATGATAAAGAGACAGACAATGATGTAGGGGGGTGTATATTTGTACTCACCATTGAATCTGTAACATTGTTAAACCACCCTGATTATAGATATTTTTATTTATTATAACAACAACAACAACAACAACAACAAAAAAAACCCTGTAATATCACAAGGATGATCGGTGGAAATTGGATGTGACAGCTCATTTTGTCATGTCAGATCATTTTCGTGTCTGAAATCAAATAGAATTACTGATTTTGTCCTACGTTATATTCTGATTTTGTTTTAGCTGGGCTGTTTTTTTCATGTAAGAAAAAAGGTATTGTTGTAATATGACACTGCTGATTCTGAGTCTGTAACTACAGGAAGTCTATGTGCACATCCTGGACCTATCTGAGACCAGGAAGGTATGGGAGTTTGCAGAGGCATTCAAAAAAAGATACAAAATGCTCAATGTTCTGGTAAGTGATCTGCTTTCTTTTAGCCCATGCAGGGAAAATGCAGTAATTAACTGATCTTTTATGAATTGTATGTTGCTGTGATACTGCAGATCAATAATGCAGGTTGTATGATGACTAAGCGAGAAGTGAATGCAGAGGGCTTTGAAAAGAGTTTTGCCGTTAACTCACTTGGTGAGTGAAGTTTGACACACATGGATGGTGTAAAGTTCATTTTCCAAATAAAATAGAAATCATCCCATTACAAATGCAATACAGTGACTTCATAAATAGAATTTGGTATACGATCATCTATTATAGTTTTCACTATAACTACATAATTTGGATTAGTACTCAATTGTTTGCTCTCCCAAAGCTTTCTAAAGTATTACAATTTTATTTTTATTGTCTCTCCTTGCATTACTCTGCCAGCCATGTACATTCTCATCAAGAGCCTGATTCCCATTTTGGAAAAGAGCACTGACCCCAGAGTGGTAAGTTCAAACATAGACGCATGACACTGTAAGAGTCAATGCAATGACGGCACTTAATGTCTTTCTGTTAGATCACAGTGACATCAGGCGGGATGTTGGTGCAAAAACTACGTACAGGAAATTTGCAGTCACAGAGAGGCAGATATGATTGCACTATGGTATATGCCCAGAACAAGGTATGCAAAAACAATACACATACAAAAATGTGTGGTATTTATCCACAAAACAAAATATGCATGCTAATTTGGCACTAGGCTTATGAATGCATTTATTTTTGGTATATTTTAGTGATGGGTAATTAAGCATTGGTTGTTTTAGAGGCAGCAAGTGGTGATGACAGAACAGTTTGCTAAAGTTCACACAAGCATCCACTTCTCAGTAATGCATCCTGGCTGGGTGGATACACCAAGTAATTACACACTGTTTATACGTATAATTAAAATAGTCTGAGCTAGATGTAGAAATGACAGCTTTTTTCCATTTCTCTGCTCTGCTAGTGATTGCAAATGCCATGCCTGACTTCTACCACTCAATGAAAGCGCGTTTGCGAACACCAGAACAGGGAGCTGACACTATGGTGTGGCTCGCAGTGTCTGAGGCTGCAGTCACAAATCCCAGTGGGAGATTTTTCCAAGGTATGAACAATACACATACAGTTCATAAATGTATATGGATAGCAACTTGATGCATAAAAGCATGCGAACATGGGTTCACTTGTTTTTTAAACCATGCCGGATAATCTAAATGATACTGTTGAAATATGCATCTTAATAAAAGTGGCCAGAGGAGATTTACCATGCTTACAAATAAAAAAATCCCCACCAGTTGTGTTAAAAAGAGTATGTCTGACACACAAGCAATACAATTTTAAATGTGTTGCTCCATAACATCTGGTTATAATTGAGAATGTTTTATCTTGAAAAAGATCACTTAAGAATAATAATAAATACAATAATAAAATAGATAATAAATAATAAAAGAGAATCTTCCTAAGAAAAAAATATTTATAATGCTAATTATCAATTTTAACATAAAAAACCTGTTATAACAAGAAAACTATGAATGCCAAATTCAGTACATTCAGAATCTCAGTCTCAGCATGCTGTATAGCTCAAATACATGAAAGCTTAAATTAGAGCATATTACATTTCTATCAATGAATGTCAGGTGATCCATATCTACCTGAAAAATATAACTTGCCTGCCAGCAAGAAAGAGAGCATCCAGTTGAGCATGTGTGTTGAGTCTTTCTTTTTTGAGTTCACCTTCATCATTTGTAGAGGACACTGCAATATTCTCAAGAATCAGCTCATAGAGTACGAACGGGAAAATAGTGCTGGATTTGTTTAATAAAACAAGCCAGAAAAGACTTGCTGAAAAGAACCTTCATGTGATTTTATCCAACTCTCATATTGCATTGATTTGTTGTACTTTTACTCTTTTACATGGTATAGATCGAAGGATGGTATCAGCCCATCTGCCACTGGCCTGGACACATAGTTCCCAAATGGAAGATGAGAAGTTCATGAGCGTTATGGAAGAGATAGCAAAGGGTTTCCAACCTAATTGAACATACAAAGAGAAACAGAATCACTTCAACACAAATGTTAGCCATACAACACACAGTGGACAGTTTCCCTTTAAATACATACATTGCCATTTATGTAACACACATACACATTATGCAGATTAGGTAAGAATACAGAAACCGAACTAAAAAAAAATTAATACACACAATTTACCCTATATTTAACTAATAATATATTTAAATGTTGGGTCTCCACTAGGTATTACTCGTTGTAAATATGAACACTTCATGGTTCAGGGTGCAAAACAGTTTGCAAACAGTGAGAATGTTTCCAGTAAAAATGACATACATCCATTTGCATTCATATTAAAATATTTTGTCCATGTTGTTACAGAATGTTTTTTGCCTTTTATGCCATCTCATTGGTTTACCCATGGGTTTTCAGTAATGTACAGTGACTTCAGCTGATCTGGTCAACCAGGTGGGAACCTGCTTAGACCAAAATCACTCTCATTCTTCACCCAGTGAACCAGTGAGTGGTCTCATGTGCATTCTGTCTGTAAAGTTGTAATGTCTGGATCTGTAGAATGGTTCAACAATTACTCTTAATATGCAAAATGTTTTTAAAATGTTTTACTGTTTTACTATGTTATGAGCAAATAATGTTTTGTGGTTTTTTTTTGTTTTGTTTGTTTACTAAGGTGTTAATTGTAACTAAACATGTAAACTACTCTGTTATATGACCCATGGTACATAATTAATAAATGTCTATATAAATAAATCAGTGGTATTACAGTGGGTATGAGGAATGCTGGAAGATGAAAAAAGACAGACAATTTGAATTGAGTTCGGAGCCTTATACTGTAAGGTTTCCGAAAATGTTGCGTCATTTTGCACACTTTATTGTGCAAAAATAAAGAGTTTAGGTAATGTACACTGGCATAATCAACTGCATATAATTTATAGTTATAAATAAAATATATACATTTTCAAACAGTATTTAGCATAGGGCTGTTTAAAAAGGATTTTCTTTCTGATATTTACTTCTGATCTTGCACTGCAACATCTATGTCAGATATTGTTTCAAGGGGAACAAAATAACCCAGCGCAAATAAACTGACATTAATTAAGGCTTTTATTTTTTATGACCAAAAAATATGAAGCCACGCCCTATGGTGACCACTTCGTTAGTAAAAAGCAAAAAAAAACACCAATATTTGTTCACAGCTTTCGCATGGACATGTTTACAGTAGAAAAATTACTTAGGAAATTCTCATCTGCGTGCACACTGAAAAAACACACAAAACAAAGGCAACTTTGAAACATTCAAAGAAACTTCAAAGGACAAATGTAGTGAATGAACAAGTTAGTGTATGTGGGTGTGTTTGTGTCTGTCTGTGAAATAGAGGGAGAGAGAGAAGCTGTACCATATACACTTACTGGTCATTTTATTAGGAGCACCCCTGTCATTCATGCAAATATCAGACCATTTTAATGGCAGGCTACAAAAATAATGCAGCTCAGAGATTAATGTTCACAGCAGAATGGAGAAGTGAAAAGCACAGCTTGGCTTGTCCAATTTTCAAACCAGCCTCTGTGGCACCAAACAACAGTTGGTGCAAAAAATAAAAACATTGTGTGAGCAGCAACTTTGCCAAGGTTGAACTTGAATGAGCTGCACAAAGCCCTGACCTTAATTCTCCTAAACACCTTCTGAATGACTGTGCACCAGTTCTTGCACAACATAAGCATCCTACCTCACTAAGGTTTTCTCTCTCACACACACTGTACACTGCACATGTGGGTTGGGATTTAATGGGCAGCAAATGAACAGTCAGTTGAAAGTAAAAATGAAACATAGAAGAATGGCAAGAATCTGAACCTTAAGAGGGGACAAACTGCTACTTGACTGCTACATGACATGAAGTTACAGTGTCTCTAAAATGACAGGTCTTGTGGGGTGGTCCAAGAAATCTGGCTTGTCATTTGGCTATCCCAATTTGCCTCTTTAAAAAAAGGCCCTTATAAATGTTTTATGCTTCCTATACACCAACTTTGACAATGGACTGTTCACTGCGTAATATATTTAACATGTATAAATTTACCTGACGTGCCATTGTAATAAGAAAAACAATGTTATTCATTTTGTTTTTTAGTTGCTTTAATATTACAGCTGATCGGTGTATATTAGTCTCTCTCTCTCTCTCTCTCTCGCTCTCACTATATATATATATATATATATATATATATATATATATATATATATATATATATATATAAATAATGGGAACCTTTATCTACAGAACCTTTATATTTATCCTACAGAACCTTTCTGTGGCAATGTCAATTGCATTTATGGGTCACTGTTAGAGCCTGAATCAAACTCACAGTTCTTCACCTGAGTTGAATAAGGCAGGGGAGAGACAGAAACAGAAACAGAGAGAGGTTTACAGAGGCATACAGAAATATTACTACAGAGAGGCCAGTTTTGTGTATTAAAAAGTTGAGAGCTTCTGTATGGGGCTTCTGTTGGAAGAAATCATGGGTGAAGTTTGAAATGCTTCAATCACTCAGAAAGAGCCCCCTGAATTGTTGTAGCCAACCACGTGGTTCATGTCCCATATCTGTAAAAACAACAAATATAAGTGAAGTTGGGCCAGAATTATTTTTGCTTTATGAATCTCTTTATGCAAATTAAAAGACAATTTCAACCATAATGTGGATTTCCATAGTCAAATCTTAACAATTCACTTCCTACCTTAACAATACGGTCATTCCCACAGGTGACCATAAGGCCTCTAGACATGTCAATGTCCATGTGAGATATGTTGTGCTTCCCTTCATGGATCACAGCCATAGGTAATCGACTGCGAAATAAATTAATTAATAAAAACAAATTAAATAGACAAAAAAAACATGCATATTCTCTCACACATAATGATGTGTTTTTATATATACTTACTCTTCCTCTTTTATTGTCTTGTAGCAGTCATCACACATTCGCACCTGGAACTCAAAGCCCATGATGGGGTAGGTCGACTGTTTAGAGCTACACTTCCCACAAACTGCCTTACCACATTTCCTGCAATGGTGCTACAACACAGAAAAAAAAAATTATGGTACATCCAGAATTATCCAGGATTACTGCCTGAACACAGCTATTGCTGCATTCTGAAATGATCAATCAAATGATAGCATGAAATCAGTATGTATTTGTTAACAGGCCTTCTAGTTTGATGAAATTTTGCAAATAATAAAACAAAGAAAAGTAAAACAGGGCAAACAGTTATGCAGAATATGGGATCATTATACACCTGCATTCTTAGCAATAGTACTCTTTGCAACATACTTGTCTGAGACCCAAGGTCTTAGTGTCCCACATTTGCTTAATGTTCCAAAAAAATGGCTGCTCACACATCTGACATGAGTCACTATCCATCCACTGTGGAGCCTATGTGCAGAGTGAGAGAGAAGAGCAAAACATCAAAAAATGTTAGGAGCCAGACTGTATTGGTGTCCATGAGCGACATTTGACTCTTGAGTCAGGGGAGGGGCAAGAAAAAACTATGTCCTACAACAGCGTTCTACCTTAGCAAAGGGCTAAACGGCATCAAAGCGATTAACTATTTTATCCAAATCTACATGAATGGCCCCGTTCACTGTTAAGTACTGCAATATCTGAGTGTCTCTCCTGGCTAATTGTGTTTCTCATATATTTTATATACAAAAAAGCACGATCAAGGGCAAAACTATATTCAAGCCTTCATAATTCGCATATCATTCTTTCCTGAACTTTCTATCGTTCGATGCTGGAAATTAAATAACTGGTTGAAATGGCCCGACTTAAATCTATTTTTGCAGAGGTTTTTAGTCCGTGCACCGGATCTTGCTCAGGATGCACAACGGCGCTAACATCAGCTAACAGCAGGAATTCTCCTCTTCTGAAAGAGTGACACTTGAATGCTCAATTACCTGTCCTCCATCAGCAATATCTGTTTAGTTATCCAGTGTATTTGTCCATTTTGTCTGATCAATCATCTGGTTTTCTCTAATTCTTTTGCTAATCAATGCACATGATTCGCAACAATATTTAAATAGCCTATAGCATTCAAGTAATGATCGATTGGTATTAATAAGTCAAGAAAACATTCCCCACACCATTAAACAAGGCTAGTTGCTAGATTTATTCTGTTTTCAAATTCTGTCCCTACCATCTATGTGCCTCAGCAGAAATCTGAAACTCCAGAAATGTCTAGTCTTGGTGAACCTGCTTGAATCGGTCTGGCCATTTTCCGTTGACCTCCCCCATGGACAAGGTGCTTAAATCTACAGAAGTGCCACTCACTGCATAGTTTTTCTTTATTAAACCGTTCTGAGTAAAATCTCAGGGCTGTTATGTCAAAATCTCAAATAATCATCAGTTAAAAAAAATACACAAACCAGCCTGTCTGGCACCAACAGAAAAGTCACAGTCAAAATCAGTGGGTGGTCTTTATGGTAATCATATTACAATTGAAGGTATTTTACTTTTGAATTGTTGTCATCATCTTCTCAAGCATTAAAAGCATTGAAAATTTCAACTCCTAACTGCATTAAAAGTCTCCCATCCATACATACCCACATATGTTAGTATGTAGTGCTTTTCTGTATCTGGTATAATTGAGAGAGCAAGTGCACCCAATATAACCATTTGGTGTTAGTAATTATGCGTATAAACAGATACGGATATGGTTACAATGGCACCTACCAAGGGATCGGATATGTTAGATGTAAAATGTCTAACAGTCATTTTTCAAAAGCAATGTGGTGACCTATTTTTTTTCTCATGTTTCCTCTTACATCATATGGACAGCCGGTAGCATGTGTGTACCTATGTGGGTAAGAGGTGGCACAAGGGTGCACTATGGGAAGACAAACTGGTGGAGCCTGATGTTCTGGGAAATGTTTAACTAAGAAGCATTGGGTCCTGGAATTCACATAAGTATTTGATAAATACTACCTAGTTAAACATTGTTGCAAACCAAGTACATAGTGCACATACCCTCATTGCAAGGGTATTCCCTAATGATATTGATCAATTTAGCAGTATACACTCCAAAACACTGCAAAATGTGTTTCGGAACGGTCCAAAAAATATGACAAAAAGTTCAAGATGTAGACTTGGCCTCCAAACTCCCCAGATCTGAATCTGAATGAGAATCTGTGGAATGTGCTGGATAAATACATTCAATCCAATAAACATTCCTGTTTAATAATGTATTTTTCCATGTCATTTCTTTAATGGATCTAATGGATCTTGCAAGAGATACCCCAGTTTATAAAAAGGCTCTGTACAGTAAAACTTTTAATATTTAAAATGAATCTTTTTCAAAAGAATGCAAAATTTTGAACTCATTTGTACTAGGCTGTTTTAGTGTAAAACAATTTGATTGTAATTAATATTTTGTATATTGAATGCCAAAACTAGATAAAACTACTATGTATTTATGTATTTATACCTCCTCCCGTGGCATGTCCATATTCCAGACTGAAATCGCTCCATCAGCTGAGCAGGAGACCAGCTGCTTAGACAGCTGCAGATAGTGCAGAGCCTGAACCTTTTCACTGAAAGACAATTAAAAGAGCTTTTAAAACCACTTGGCTTATTCCACACATCTTAAATTAAGTTAAATATCTACAATTGAACTCTTTTTTAAACATTTCTACGCTCCTATTTTTCCTCATGGACCATTCTCACTAACGCAGTAGTGTGGTTTGCAATTAGGAATATACATCTTGTTTATTTACTATTGCTTAAATTCAAAGCTTCCAGAAATGTTGAAATGTGCTCTTTGTCTTTAGCCGCTTATAAAACAATATGTTAGAGTCAATGTAAAAACCTTTACTGACACCAAAACATTTAAGAACTCAGTGTGGTACCAGTGCTGGTACAGGGTTGGGTCATGCCCACACTTTATGAGATAAAAGAATAAAGAAATGTTCCCACTTAAATAGAAAGAACAAAACATTATGGGAGCCCAAGCAACATGTACAAATGTACTTGGCATTCACATGCATGGCTTGTGGCTGCACCATGGTTCTTAAGATCTCTAGGGTGAACATGCTTAACAGAGCAGTCTTCAGACTTGTTTAGCAGCAGAAGCAGTGTCACATTTACATAAACTTTTGTTGTGAATGGTGAAGGCATTTTCTATAGTTACATTATTGTATATTTTATTATAACAAATATTAACATATGAATTTGTCACTGGTCAAAACACCTTATAATATACAATGCAAAAGACATACAATTTATTTATTTTTTAATTTAAGAATACTTTATCAATCCCACAGATAATTTGTTTTCCACATATCCCAGCGATGTTAGGAAGCTGGGGTCAGAGGGCAAGATCAGTCATGTTACTTCTGGAGCACAAAGGGTTAAGGGCCTCGCTCAAGGGACCCAACTGTGCTAGCTTGGTAATATTGAGGCTTGTTTCTCTTGCAGTGACAGCAATTAAAAATTTATATTGAGAGCAAAAAAAAAGAGATTCCAAATGAGAATGCCAAAATTTATATTTTTAGCAACTTTTATCTGCATGCTTGTAAGTAAAACAATAAAGCGACTAATTATAACTGTTCAATTACTTTTTCTCCTTTGGAAGTAAGAGGGAGGTAGAGATATATAATAACTGTAATTCCTGCCGTTTTTTTTATGCCTGTCCTATATATGTAATGTAATGCAAATCCCAGGACTAATTTGTAATGGTGGACCTTTTGTTGATAACCCCTATATTCATGTCTCCATCTTTTTTAAGGTGTGCTTTCTAATAATAGTTATACTACTACTGATGTATGAAGCAATAAACGACAGTACCTGACAGAACTTTTGGTCTATTCCGACCCTTTGATCAAAAACTGTAGGCTATTTGCTCGTACCACAAATAGATACTGCCTACCAATTAGTGTTTGGTACTCAGACACAGTCTTGGTTGAAAACATTTGTGAATTCTGCGAATAGATTTTTCTTAGTTAAATAAGCAATAGTGTGTTTGAGTTAAGTAGGACGTTTGGATGCTGTCATCCCCCAACTTTAGTACAGTACATTCACTCAGATTTGGTGACAGTGGAGTTGCTGGCCACTTTATATCACACAGGTTCCTTCTGGCTCTTGATTTTTAGTTATGTTAAGTGTGGTAAAAGCATTTAGAAATGTTCCCACTTAAATAGAAAGAACAAAACATTATGGGAGCCCAAGCAACATGTACAAATGTACTTGGCATTCACATGCATGGCTTGTGGCTGCACCATGGTTCTTAAGATCTCTAGGGTGAACATGCTTAACAGAGCAGTCTTCAGACTTGTTTAGCAGCAGAAGCAGTGTCACATTTACATAAACTTTTGTTGTGAATGGTGAAGGCATTTTCTATAGTTACATTATTGTATATTTTATTATAACAAATATTAACATATGAATTTGTCACTGGTCAAAACACCTTATAATATACAATGCAAAAGACATACAATTTATTTATTTTTTAATTTAAGAATACTTTATCAATCCCACAGATAATTTGTTTTCCACATATCCCAGCGATGTTAGGAAGCTGGGGTCAGAGGGCAAGATCAGTCATGTTACTTCTGGAGCACAAAGGGTTAAGGGCCTCGCTCAAGGGACCCAACTGTGCTAGCTTGGTAATATTGAGGCTTGTTTCTCTTGCAGTGACAGCAATTAAAAATTTATATTGAGAGCAAAAAAAAAGAGATTCCAAATGAGAATGCCAAAATTTATATTTTTAGCAACTTTTATCTGCATGCTTGTAAGTAAAACAATAAAGCGACTAATTATAACTGTTCAATTACTTTTTCTCCTTTGGAAGTAAGAGGGAGGTAGAGATATATAATAACTGTAATTCCTGCCGTTTTTTTTATGCCTGTCCTATATATGTAATGTAATGCAAATCCCAGGACTAATTTGTAATGGTGGACCTTTTGTTGATAACCCCTATATTCATGTCTCCATCTTTTTTAAGGTGTGCTTTCTAATAATAGTTATACTACTACTGATGTATGAAGCAATAAACGACAGTACCTGACAGAACTTTTGGTCTATTCCGACCCACAACTTTGATCAAAAACTGTAGGCTATTTGCTCGTACCACAAATAGATACTGCCTACCAATTAGTGTTTGGTACTCAGACACAGTCTTGGTTGAAAACATTTGTGAATTCTGCGAATAGATTTTTCTTAGTTAAATAAGCAATAGTGTGTTTGAGTTAAGTAGGACGTTTGGATGCTGTCATCCCCCAACTTTAGTACAGTACATTCACTCAGATTTGGTGACAGTGGAGTTGCTGGCCACTTTATATCACACAGGTTCCTTCTGGCTCTTGATTTTTAGTTATGTTAAGTGTGGTAAAAGCATTTACTGGCATTGCTGATGGCCCCTGTGCTTCAAAAATAAACAATTTAACTAAGCACAGCCCAACAGTAGGTATCACAGGCAAAAACCGTGTACATTTCATTACTGACATGTGACTGTTAAGTGCAATATTAATGTTTGCAAAAGTAGATTCAACAGTCATATGTCATACACTACACTAAGGTACCGTTACTAAGGGGTCTAACGGTACACGTATTCGCACCAAAATCTTTCGGGAACAGTGCTTTCGATCCTTTTTACGTGTGGAATATAGTTAAAATCTGAGTTCCCTTTAGGAAAGTGGGGGACCACAAAATTGTTTAGTCTCTGCCTCACACTTTTAGTGCATTTTTTATTAGTATTATTAAACTTTAAAACTTGCACAAGGCCAGGGGTATTAAAAAAAAAAAATAAAAAAAAAAAAGAAAAAGAAAAAGGAAACTAAAGTGAGCGGTGTCACTGTGGCCACTGACTCCATACAGGAAATAAGATTTGTTTTGTGCATGCATAAAAAACGCTAAAGAATCCATAGCGATAGAATTAGCTGCTAACCTAGAAGTTTGCGGCTAATGCTAGCACTAAGGATACTTTAAAATTTCTCTTAAAAGGAGAAATCCTGACAATTCCACATATCACACACACACACACACACACACACACACACACACACACACACACACACACACACACACACACACACAGTATTACCCAAATGGGTCTAACAAATGCAAACTAATTTATTTTTTCCATTTATTTTATTTTATTTAAGCAATTTAATTTGTGTAAATTATTGATAAAAGTTGTTGCAGTTGCTGAAGTGAATAGCTGTAACATAAGGTATATATACAAAGAATAAGCAATATTTTTAAGGAGATAAGATCTTAATGCTGCTACATCAACATATATCTGTACCCTCATAGAAAATAAACATAATCCTAGATTTTTATTCCAAACTGTTAGCAAAATTAACTACAAATAGAAGCACTACACTAACATGCACACCATCAAAAGGTATCACCAATGATTTAATGAAATTTTTCAATGACCAAAAAAAAAAAAAAGAATTTAGTCAAAAATACTATACATTTAATCAGATATTTGAGTGATCTAACACCCCAGATAACTATATTACACTGAGCAGATTACTTTTTGCACCAACTGGAGTGCTGTATGGATGCTACTGGAAAAGATAAGTTTTCTCCACAATCAACAGCTATTGTATTACTGATCAATGATGTGATGAGGTCTTCAAGAAAATTTCTAGCTCCTCTTCTTGACCCTCCAGCTTGCCTCCACGATGAACCCAACAACTTCTATACTCATATTGAGGATTCAAACCAAACTATTGCAATGATGCTATCATAAGGGAGCATCATTGCAATAGTGGGCCAAATTCCCTCCTGCAGTGTGTGCAAACCTGGTAAAAAACTACAGGAAACGGTTGACCTCTGTAATTGCAAACAAAGGCTACTGTACCAAATATTAACATTGACTTTCTCAGGTGTTCAAATACTTATTTGCAGCTGTATCATACAAATAAATAGTTACAAAATCATACATTGTGATTTCTGGATTTTTTTTTTTAGATTATGTCTCTCACAGTGATGTCCACTGTGAGAGACATAATCTAAAAAAAAAAAAAAATCCACCTACGATGACAATTTCAGACCCCTCCATGATTTCTAAGTGGGAGAACTTGCAAAATAGCAGGGTGTACAAATACTTATTTTCCTCACTGTATATATATATATATATATATATATATCAAATCAAATCAAATTTTATTCATCACATACATATACATACAGGGTACGACATGCAGTGAAATGCTTTATACGACGGTCGGGCATGAGGGGAATAGGATGGGGAAAAAGAAAAGAAGCAGATAAATAAAGTATAAAGTATAAAAAACTATATAAAATAAAATATAACAATATAAGATATAGAAGATATATAAAGATATATGTATGTGAAACAAAGAGAAAAATGTATATACAAAAAAAATTCTTATAGCAGTAGACAGTGAAACAGTAAACAATGTGTAACAAAGTGTAAACAATAGGCAATTTTTGTGGTGGGTTGTCCATAAAGTGTCCGTGTGCGGTATGGTGTGGTGTAAGGGTCCATATATATGGACCCTTATATATATATATATTATATATATATGGACCCACAATATATATATATATATATATATATATATATATATATATATATATATATATATATATATATATATATGTGTGTGTGTGTGTGTGTGTGTGTGTGTGTGTGTGTGTGTGTGTGTGTATTCTACAGTAAAAATGTGGGTGGGTATTTATGGATGGTGCAAAAATGTGTGGTGGGTAAAGCAGTGCAAAATACACAGAACGTGACAATGCAGAAGTGTTTTTGTTAATATTTTATGATAATATATCAGCTGTTCAGTGCAGTAAGAGTCACAGGAAAAAATCTATTCATATATACACTGCCTTTCCAAAACAAAGTCACCACCTGGATATAAATTAGCAAGTAGGTAAGATCCAATTATCCTATTGAATAATTACTGCATGCATGATTATGTTTCAGCTGGAAACAAGTTATTTGACTCTCAGTGAGTAGTTTTCTCATCTCATTTGGAGATCATTTACACATTTGGTGAAATCAATTCATAAAAAACAACAGTAGAACTCACAGCTATGTTCAATAGTGAAAGTAAGAGCATTTTCACATGCACAATGTGAAGGGAACTCAAGGGATTGGGACTAAACAGCTGTGTAGCCTTAGGAAAATCACTTATTGTTGAGGCTTATCAAAAAAAGGCTTTAATTAGCTGGGGGGAATAAAGATTGGACTCAATGGAGCAATGGAAGGAGGTAACGTGGTTTAAAAAATCCTGATTTACCCTGTTCCAGAGTGATTGGTGCATCAGGATAAGAAGAGAGGAGAATAAACTAATGCACCCATCATGCCTAGTGCCGATCGTACAAGCCTGTGGGGGCAGTGCTATGATCTGGGGTTGCTGCAGTTATTCAGGTCTCGGTTCAGCAACGTTATGTGCCCAAAGAATGTGGTTAGCTGACTACCTGAATATACTGAAGGACCAAGTTAGAGAGCAAATCAATGGATTTTTTTCTTCCCTGATGGCACGGGCATATTCCAAAATGACAATGCCAGGATTCATCAGGCTCAACTTGTGAAAGAGTGTTGCGGGGAGCATGAGACATTATTTTTACACATGGATTGGCCACCAGAGTCCAGACCTTAACCCCATTGAGAATCTTTAGGATGTGCTGGTTTTTCCAGCTCTCTACAGGAAAAATGTTGTGACATTGCAGAAGCTTATCAAAAGGATGCCCCGGCGAATGCGTGCCATAATCAAAGCCAAAGGCGGTCCAATGAAATATTAGTGTGTGTAACTTTTTTTGGCCGGACTGCAAAAAACTAAATATTTTTACAATTTTGTCAGTTCACTATAGTCACCATAAGATTGACATTTTTTTTATAAATTTGATACATTTGAAAATATTGTATGAATTTGCTAATATCTTTTCTATGGCTTTTATCTTTTCTAAGTGCTAAAACACACTGGTCAGCCAAAAGAAAGAGAGACAAAAGATGTTCGAGACAGAATGGAAAGAATTGTGGAACTGTAAATTTAAAGACTTGTATGCTTATAAATGTAGGTAATGTGTGTGCATGTACTCACTGATGTCCCTGCAGTAACAGTGTGCGGCCCTTTCTCCCGCCGATATCCCACATGATTATACTGTGATCTGATGCACCAGAGAACAGCCATCTATTCACCGGGTCCCACCACAGCGCTCCTATGCTTCCTAAAAACACAGAGATAATTTGGATCTGTAAAGACAGACCTTCAGAGGTATTTTAGAAGTTTCTAATAATCTCACACACACACACACACACACACACACACACACACACACACACACACACACACACACACGTATTATCCAAATGGGGTCTAACAAATGTAAACTATTTTAATTTAATTTTTTCCATTTATTTAATTTTATTAATACATTTAATTGAGTCAATTTAATTGATTACTCATTTTAATAAATATAATAAAAGTGTATTGCATTAATTAGATTTATTCTATTTTAATTTTATAAAATATAATTTTATATAAGATTTAACCAACCAGACATTTTATTTTAATTGTTTTTAAAAATGTAAACTGTTCAACAGTCAATGATCACAAAAGTTAATAATTATAATCTGTTAATACAAAACAACAAGCAATTTTATGTTTTTTTTTATTTCTTCCCCCTAACTATACTGAAATTCAACCTGGAAAGATGGTCCAGTGAGAACAATCTACATTTACATTTACATTTGCGGCATTTGGCAGACGCCCTTATCCAGAGCGACTTACAACTGAGCAGGGGAGGGTTTTAGGGCTTTTGCTCAAGGGCCCGCAGTGGCAGCTTGGTGGTGGTGGGATTTGAACCTGCGATCTTCTGATCCAAAGCCAAATGCCTTAACCACTGAGCTACCACCTCCCTTCTCCTGAATGTTAGCAGGAGTAAGGGGTTAATAGTGGACTTTAGCACAAGCAGGAGCAGTCATACCATGCGCTAAAGATCTTCCAGTGGAGAGAGTGGACATTT
Source organism: Silurus meridionalis (assembly GCF_014805685.1). NCBI lineage: Eukaryota > Metazoa > Chordata > Actinopteri > Siluriformes > Siluridae > Silurus > Silurus meridionalis. The sequence goes on along the minus strand of NC_060895.1, from coordinate 5,223,949 downwards.
TCTGTTGCCTAGGTGTTCAGATCTGGCAGGACCTGTCTTGGTCCTGTCACATTAACACCCTGGTGAGGATGGCACGCCAGCGTCTGTACCATCTGAGACGCTTAAGGGACTTTAAACTACCCTTTCATGCGCTAATTACTTTCTACCCCTGCACCAGAGGAAGCACCTCCTGGTTCAGGAACAGCACCATGCAGGAAAGACAAGCCCTCCAGAGGGTGCTGCGGTCATCTGAACGCACCATTCGCACCGAGCTCCCTGAACTGCAGTACATCTACAGCAAGCGCTGTTTCTTTATTTTATTTTATAGTCTATGTTTACATGTTGGACAGTGGCAAACGGCATTTAACTACATGTCGAACTCTGTATGTATGTATATATGGTCAATAAAAATTTTATTTGAACTAAATGAAGATTAAAAAACAGAGGTACGTACCGAACCATGAATTTTGTGTACCATTAAACCCATAATAAAATAAATAAATAAATACACACACATATACATATATATATATTTCGAACCAGACTAAGAGTAACTCTGACTAAGAGAAAAATCTGATTGTTTTGAAATGTTATTTCGAACTGAGTTTGTACTAATAAATTACAACAAATATTTTATTATTGTAGTATTCATTTAAAGTAGTAAATAAAACTTGTGACAAGTAATTTACAATTTTTGTTGAGTTTACAGTACAGTACATGTACAATTCCCCTTGAAAAAGGAACCATCAACCGGACAGAGTCAAAATTTTTGGTTACTCGTTAGGGGTCATAGAACATTACCCGAGGTACGTATTGAGGTTGCACTGTATACACACACACACACACACACACACACACACACACACACACACACACACAAATTTATAGATCAAGAGAAAGTAATGTTAACATGTTAACAGATAATTGAGTAGAAGGAAAAAATGTAAAAGAAAAAAAAAAACGAGAGAACTGCAGCCTTGAGAGCCTTGTCAAGCAAAATTGTTTCAAGAATTTGGGTGAACTTCACAAGGAATGGACCAAGGCTTTGGTGAAGGCATCAAGAACCACCACACACAGACATGTCAAGGAATTTTGCTACAGATGTCGTATTTCTCTTGTTAAGCCACAAACAATGTCAGAGGCTTAAAGTGGACTGTTGCCCAGTGGTCTAAAGTCAGCAAGTTTTTCAGCAAGTTTTGTATTTAATTTGGAAACCAAGGTCCTAGAGTCTGGGGGAAGGGTGGAGAAGCTCATAGACCAAGTTGCTCGAAGTCCAGTGTCAAGTTTCCACAGTCTGTGATGATTTGGGGTGCAATGTCATCTGCTGGTGCTGTTCCACTGTGTTTTTTGGAAACCAAAGTCACTGCACCTGTTCACCAAGAAATTTTAGAGCACTTAATGCTTCTTTCTGCTGACCAGCTTTTCAAAGATGTTTAATTTTCCAGCAGGACTTGGCACCTGCCCACACTGTCCAAAAGCACCAAAAGTTAGTTAACTGACCATTGTGTTGGTGTGCTTGACTGGCCAGTAAACTTGCCAGATCTGATCCCCATAGAGAATCTATGGCATATTGTCAAGAGAAAAATAAGAAACAGAAGACCAAAAAATGCAAATGAGCTGAAGGCCACTGTCAGAGAAACTTGGGCTTCCATACCACCTCAGCAGTGCCACAGACTGATCACCTCTATGCCACACTGAATTGAGGCAGTAATTAAAGCAAAAGGAGCCCCCACCAAGTATTGTATAAAAGGTTTGTCCAAACTTCGACTGGTGGTGTATATACAGCCGTGGCCAAGTTTTAAGAATGAGACAAATATATTAATTTTCACACAGTCTTTAGTGATTTAGATATTTTGTCAGATGTTACTATGGTATACTGTATAATTACAAGTGTTTCATAAGTGTGAAAGTCTTTTATTGATGAATTACATTGTTTATGTCAAGAGTTAATATTTGAGGCATTGACCCATTTTTTTCAAGACTTATTTTGCAATTCCCTCTGGCATGCCATCAATCAACTAATGGCAGCCCATTCTTGCATAAACAATGCTTGGAATTTGTCAGAATTTCCGAGTTGTTTTATTTTTTTTGTTCACACTATGGAGCAACTATTATTTTGATAATCGATTAATCGGATACATTTCTTTTTTTATGTTTTGCTTATTATAACTATTTAAAACCATAATTTAGGGTATTTATGTATAAAAGTATAACAATTGTACTTAAAACAGCATGAGTATGCAAGGTGAAACAATTTGTGTAAATCAACATTTGTATTGTATTTTGCAGATGAAATAAAAACATAAAACATTGTTTTTACTATTTTTGTTTAAAAAGAATTTGTGAAGATACAAGCATCTAAAATATATAATGAATTTAATGCTCTGCACTGGTGATGCCCCAATCCTGCAGGTGAATAAACTTTAGCAGATTGTCCTGGCACTTGCTGGACTTTCTTGGGCACCCTGGAGCCTTAACAATTATTGAACCTCCCTCGTTGAAGTTCTTTGTATAGTCCAATAAATGGTTGATCTTAATAGCAGCAATATCCTTGCCTGTAAATCCCTTTTGCACAAAGCAATGATGACTGCATGTGTTTCCTTAAAGGTAACCATGGTTAACAGAGGAAGATGGTGCTTGACATGGTTCAAGCACCACCCTCCTTTTAAAGTTTTCAGTCTGTTATTCTAACTCGATTAGCATGACAGAGTGATTTCCAGACTTGTTCTTGTCAACATTCTCACCCGTGTTAATGAGAGAATCACCGACATGATGTCAGCTGGTCCTTTTGTGGCAGGGCTGAAATGCAGTGGAGATTTTTAGTGGAGTATATGCAAAGAGGCATCATAAAAACTGAGGGAGCAAACTTTGTAAAAAATGTATTTGTATTAGTAATTTTAATGTATTTTATTTTATATTTGTGTCATTCTCAAAACCTTTGGCCACCGCGGGATACACACACGTGCCGAATTCCAAAAAAGTTGGAATGCTGTGTGAAATGTAAATAAAAACAAAATGCAATGATTTGCAAAGGAATTTAATCTGTGTTCTCTTTATAATAAGTAACAAAAAACATTGTATGTATTACTAAAAAAAAAACAGCTGGATGAGTATTTTCCAGCTAATTAGTTTAATTTGCAACAGGTCAGCTGGTAATATGATAGGGTAAATGGAGTTTTCTTAGAGAGGCAAAGTCTCTCAGGGTTAAAGAGGGCAGAGGTTTACCAATCTGCAAAAAAATGTGTCTACAATTTAAAGATAATGTTCAACATCAAATTGCAAAGACTTATAAATAAGCTTAATTTAGTTCAGAATGCAGCAGCAAGAGTCCTCGCTAGATCTAGAAAATATGACCACATCACTCCTGTTTTAATCAGTCTACACTGGCTCCCAATCAAATCTCGCATTGATTATAAAATACTACTACTGACGTATAAAGCACTTAATGGTCTCGCACCGCAGTATCTGAGTGAACTTTTGTACCAGTATGATCCTCAACGCCTACAAAGATCAAAAGGTGCTGGCTATCTGTTGGTTTCTCTAATAATGAAGACTACATCTGGGGCAGATCTTTCTCTTATAAAGCCCCACAGTTAATGTTTGGTGAACTGGGATATTTGTATGCTGTCGTCCCCTCACATTCACACGTTCACTCAGGTTTGTTGACGGTGGTGTGGTGGGTCGTCTCTTATCCCAGAGATCCCTCATGTCTGTGTTACCTTCTGGTTCTCCCTTGTAGTTATGCTGCCATAGCGAGTCCTGCCGGAGTCCAAACTGCACAGTGATATTAACTTTCATACAACAATAAGGACACTTAATAATCCATATCCTTCTCTTCCTGTCACCCCTCCTCTCGCTCTCTCTCTCTCTCTCTCTCTCAGTTAAACATGATCCTGAGGTTCCTGTGACCACTGTTCCTGCTCCTCTCCCCTCCGTGGATCTTCCCACTTCATCCAGGCCTGCCTTTGAATAGTGTTCTCTTCAACTGGAGGCCACTCTGTGGGGGACGGTTTCTCATCAACGCCTTGGGTGGTTCCATGAAATTCGGAGTAAGAACGGGCGCTTTGGGGATGGATTTGGACTGTAGTTAATGTCAACAGTCTCCCACACTGACTCAGGACTACTTTTCGCTTCTGATCATCATCACTGTACCCCGCAACATCATATATCTGCTATAAATGGACATTTGGTGCAACCCAGATGCGGATGGGTTATCTCTTGAGTCTGGTTCCTCTCAAGGTTTCTTCCTAATGACATCTCAGGGAGTTTTTCCTTGCCACAGTCTCCACCGGCTCACTCATCAGGAACAAACTTACTTATAAAGAACATATTCAGTTTTAATCACCACATTATCTGTGTTAAGCTGCTTTGAGACAATGTTCATTGTTAAAAGTGCTATACAAATAAAAATAAATTGAATTGAATTATGAATATCCTCTTTGAATTCTATGGGTTTACATATAAGCACTTAGTAATCATTAAGTCTCTATCTGGTCTTCAAATTAAACAAATAATTAAATACAACCTCAGATAAAGAACACACGACATTAGAAAGAGTTACCACCTCTTTAATAATCCAAGTTTTATCATTTTGCTGGTCTGGATCATTCAGGCGTGTGCTAGAACAATGCCAAAGAGGAACGATATTAGCAATTAACTTAGAGAAGCAATTGTTGATGCTCATTTATCTGGGAAGGGTTATTAGGCCATTCTACAGTGAGGATGATTATTCACAAGTGGAATGCGTTCAAGACAGTTGTTGGATGTTCCAGGAGTGGACATCTTAGATACATCCCCATGTGAGACCACCATGCAATGGTCAGATAAATAAAAAACAAAGAAATAAAAAAAAAAAAACAAATACATCTCACACACTACAAGGCTCTGTTAGCATGTAAAATGTGAAGGTTCATGACTGTACTAATAAAATAAAGTATGGTTTGTTTTAAAGAGTTGCCAGGAAAAAGCCTCTCCTACTGGAACAATATCCGTTTGGACAGACGAGACAAAGTGGAGATGTTTGGTCATTTTTGGCCTTGTAGGCAAGCATCAGTGTTTTGAATCTGATACGTGCAGCTACTGGAAGCCAATGAAGGGAGCGCAGCAGTGGGGTGGTGTAGGAGAATTTGGGCAGATTGAACACAAGTCGTGCAGCTGCGTTTTGGATCATTTGCAGTGGACGAATAGTGTTCAGGGATAGACCCGCCACCTCTAAACTTACCATCAGTGAAGTTGTATTTTTGCAAGAACCATTAAATCTAGTAAACGGTGCTGTGGCATTCTGAAGAACTGAAGTTGCAGAGTGTAGAATTCAGCTTGCTTTCCTGATCGCCAGATTTAAAGTTGCCCCTACACGCAAACAAACTGTTCCTAGACTTGAGCTTTATGCAGCCCTTATCGGTCCACATCTATCAAAGCTGCTCAAAAATGAACTCACTCTTGAGGTCAGCCAAGTGGACTGATTCAATCACAGTTTGTTCATGGCTGAAATCTGAATCTTGCAGTTTCAAAGTCTTTGTAGGGACCAAGATCCAAAACCTAAATGATAAACATGAATGGCGATACGTAGACTCCTCTAGAAACCCGGTTTAGTAGTGCTTGTTATGCCAAACAGGTGGAGTCAAGACCACTTTTTTTACTACAAGGTGAATCAGAGTGGCATAACTTAAAACCCCTGAGGATGAAGTGGAAAGGAGATCCAGTGTATTCTGTGGTGTCATATAAACATCAAATTCCTTAGATCCCAGTGAATACCATTCCTGGAAAGACCTTGTTGAAGCCACAGTTCAACATTGTGATTCAAACTAATCCAGTTAATCTACAGCAGAACATTTCCTTTTCTGTAACATCCAACAAGACAGCATTCCAGAGGAATATGAACAACTAAAGTCTGGCAAGCCTGTATCCACTACAAGCCGATTACTCACTTTAGCCCCAGAGTTTGAGTCAACTTATACGGGTCGGGGGGACGTCTACGTCATGCTGAAGGTTTAGAACTCCAGACAATTCACCCTTTTGTCCTAGATCCTCACCATCGAGCCACCAAACTACTAATACAGGACTATGACAATAAGCTGTGTCACCCAGGATGGGAACGGGTATCTGCTGAAATGAGAAATGTGTGAATACTAAGAGGTTGTGAGGTAAGTCGGAAGCCTCAACATAACTGCATAGAATGTTGTAAGTGAAAGGCTAAACCTGAGGTCCCTAAAATTGTTGATCTACCTCCAGCACACCTAAAACTCCACAAACCTCCCTTTTATAGCACTGGTATAGATTGATTAAGACCTTTCCAAACAAAATAGGCAGACGTTTAGAGAAAAGATGGGGAATAATCTTTAAGCGTCTCATGACTCGATGTGTACACATTGGGCTCCCCACAGCTATAGACACTGATTCCTATCATATGGCTCTGAAAATATTTATTGCATGCTGAGGCACCCCCTCAGAACTGTTATCTGACCAGGGCACTAACTTCAGGGTGTTCGCCAAACAAAATCGAATTCCAGCTACACCCACCTAACGCTGACCACTTTGGTGGCAGCTGGGAAACAGAGAGCCGATCCCCTAATAATCCCTACCGTACAGTAGTAGGTGCACAAACAGTAACGAGGGAAGTTCTGAACAGTACTTATCAAGATAGAGGGAATTCTTAAAAGTAAGCCTCTAGGTAATGTCTCCTCCAATATAACTGACTTAGACCCGATTACCCCAAATCTCCTGCTCATGGGGCAGCCACACAGCTCTCTACCTAGTGTGAGACACTACTTACCTAACCTCCAGGTGCGACATAAATCTGTTGTAATGATGGTTGACCCCCAGCTACCACGTGCTCTTTGGTTGATTGGGAGAGTGATAGGGTCATTCCCTGAAGTAAATGGACACATTAGGTCTGCAGAGATCAACAAGGGTCGACTATACACACGGCCTGATACCCGTCTCATTAATCTACCAGAGATAGCTGATGAGAATGACACCAACATCAAACCACCTGGCTTTTAATCTTGATTCAGAGAAAAATATGCCTTGCATTTTGGGGGGCTGGTGGTGTAGGAGAGCCTTTGCCTTGTATTTCAATGCTTCACTACTAAAGGGAGATTCACAGTGCCATTCATGATAAGTTACCTCAGTGACATCACAGTGCACCGCTCTCATCAGTGTGCTTGAAGGCCAGAACACTAAGCAGCGAGGCACATATTAGATAAATGTCCTGCATATGAAAGGGACAGATTTTAGTTAATTCAGGAATTAGGATGGATAGGAATGGACAATATCTCTCTACTGGTACTGCTGGGAAGCAAATTCGGGCAATCGAGAGCTCAAGAATTGTTATTTAAATACCTAAAAGCTACAGGAACAATAGATATAATTTAGTTTATTTATTTGTATTTATTTATTTATTTTTATTTTATTATTCCACCTTACTGTGTTCACTCCACACTCCAGATCAGTAGGTGGCGGTAATGTACCTTTTCGTTGGTCTGCCAAACCGCCATAAAACACCACAACAACAACAATAACAAAAGCAGCCAGCATAAAACATTGTACAACCTATTGAACAGCAGTTGGAAGATGACAACAAGAATCACACCACACACATGGTCAAATCCATAAACCCAGTAAAGTTTGACTGTTCTGAAGCCTGTGCCGTGTTTTTACCAACACACTGGGGCGAGTACGATCTCCTGATCAGCGTACAGCATACAATCTTTCTTACTATTTTGGTAAATGAATGTGTATGTATGTGTATTTTTGGGCACCCTACCTTCGTGTCCCTTCAAAGTAGTTATGGTGGAATATGTTTGTCTTTCCAATTTCAGCAGGCTGATTTGTCCCGAGCAGTCACCAACAAACGCATGTTGGGTATCATCATCATACCTAAGCAGGCAGTCAAGGAAGCTCAAAGAAAAAAAATAAATAAATAAAATCATACACAAGGCAGATGGAGAACGCAAACATACATCAAGTAGAATAATACTAGACTTGGTGTACACAAAGAAGAATAAAAAACAGGACATTTACAATACTGGAAAGACCAAATATATCGGGGTCTGCACTTGAAGGATACTGAAGACATGAGGCCCAGGAGCTGAAATAGTGGCATCCCAGCATGGAACCACTTTGGGTGCACATCCAGCTGACACTTTTATCATATCCTGTGCTCACCACCCACTGACTCAGCAAGGAAAACACCATATCTGACACACGGCTTTGATGAGCTTAAACACAAAAGAAAAGAAGAAAAACTAACATATTAAACTAGTAAAAAAATAGAATTATGTTAAATTGACCTAACTTTAAAAACTATTGAAGTAAACAAAATCACAGTTATGATACTAGCACAGACTTTTAAGGTTTAATTAGGTATAAAGGTTTTTAAGGTTTAAAGTGCACCTGCTTTTAATAAATAAAAAAATCATGGTTAGAATATGAATGTGAGAAGCTATTTTTTTTCTTTATTTAATAGCCCATTTATTTTCTGTGCCACTAATACAGATTAATTGACATAAAACGTGTTCAAGGTTAAAACATTTTTAAAACCTATGGCTGGCATCCTGTCAGACGCTATGTGAAAATCTGTTTGATGTTGCTGTAATGAATAGGGTTCTAAAGAAAGTTATTTTATATATATATATATATATATATATATATACACACACACACACACACACTCTAGGTATACTAATGTTAAAAAAAAAAAAAAAGTTTTACCAAAAATAATAAGGATTTTCTTTTTTTTAATTTAACAGCCACAAAGCAGTTTAACAGAATTACAGACATACATTAAATTATGTTCTGAAGGCAACGGTGTCAACAAAATGCTCCATGATATGAGAGCAGGAAGAACTCTTAAAAACAACAATACTTAAAAGAACCCATCACTTTTTTGGGTGATACTGGATAGTGGGACTATTAGTCAGATTCCAATTTAAGTATAAGATTACAAGACTTTATTGCCTCGCAACTGTCTCAGTGGAAGTTTTGTTTGGTATTGATGCATTTTGTACCAGTTTAAAATAAATAAATAAATAAACTGGCCAGTAAATTTTAATAAGCATTTTAGAGATTTAGAAATTTTTGATTGGTGTCTATGTGATGGGTTACATACTGTATTTAGTTACTTTTTTGCTTGAAAAAAATTGTTACAGGGTGGGCCACAGAAAAGTAGCCTGTCCAATACCAGTGCCATGCTCTTTGGAGAAAAATGCATTTCCAGGCCCTTCTCCGTGCCCAGGTGGAGGACCGGAGGGTGCTCAAGAAGAAGTGTAATACAGCTGCAGCCCCAGCAGCCAGGCTTCAGGAATTCCAACACATTGCCCTACAGCTTCCTGTTGACAGCATGCTGGAGAATTCTTGCAGGCAATTCTCACAGCGGGTGAGCTGCATCCCTGAACAACACTTTTGCCTGTTCACATTCGCCAAGCCCCTTCTTGACGCCTGCCAGAAGTGGCTGCTGGATAAAGAGCATGATAATGATCTCAACTTCATGATGCTGGGGCAGTTTGTTGTTTGACAGCCAAAGGGGGCAGCAGAATGAATCCAGCACTGACGTTAGCAAGTACAGTGGAACCTCGGGTTACGAATTTAATTCGTTCCGGTACTTTATTCGTAACCTGAAAAGTTTGTATCCCGATACAAATTTCCCCATAATAATGAACAGAAACTTCGGTAATTCGTTCTGGACAACCAAAAATAATACTTAAATAAAAATAAAGCCAATATTCACTAATATTATTTACTTTTAAAGTTATATTAAAATTATACCACATAAAAACATACAAAAGAGGAAAACATCTTTACCAGGTACTTTCCCTTTGAGAAGACTCGTCGCAGGAGACGGCGTTAAGTAGAAGGGGAGGAGGAGAGTTATTGTTTGGAAGGAGAATCTTATTATATTATATTATTTATATATTATTATATATTATATTATAGAATATTAAAGACAGTGTTATTATGTTGATGGAGAAGTATAGAGAAGGACAGAAGGAATTGCATTGTGTATTTGTGGATTTAGAGAAGGCGTACGACAGGGTGCCAAGAGAGGAGTTGTGGTACTGTATGAGGAAGTCAGGTGTGTCGGAGAAGTATGTAAGGGTGGTGCAGGACATGTATGAGGACAGTGTGACGGCAGTGAAGTGTGCAGTAGGTACGACAGACTGGTTTAGAGTGAAGGTTGGACTGCATCAAGGATCGGCCCTGAGCCCTTTCCTGTTTGCAGTGGTGATGGACAGGTTGACGGACGAGGTCAGACAGGAGTCTCCCTGGACTATGATGTTTGCGGATGATATTGTGATTTGTTGTGAGAGTAGGGAGCAGGTTGAGAAGAGCCTGGAGAGGTGGAGATATGCACTGGAGAGAAGGGAATGAAACTCAGTAGGAGTAAGACAGAGTACATGTGTGTGAATGAGAGGGAGGGCAGTGGAGTGGTGCGGTTGCAGGAGAAGAGCTTCAGAAGGTGGAGGAATTCAGGTACCTGGGTTCAACAGTGCAAAGTAATGGAGAGTGTGTTAGAAGTGAAGAAAAGAGTGCAGGCAGGGTGGAGTGGGTGGAGAAGAGTGACAGGAGTGATTTGTGATAGTAGGGTATCTGCAAAATTGAAAGGAAAGTTTATAGGACTGTGGTGAGACCTGCGATGTTGTATGGTTTAGAGACAGTGGCATTGAGTAAAAGACAGGAGGTGGAGCTGGAGGTAGCAGAGCTAAAGATGTTGAGGTTTTCGTTGGGAGTGGCGAGGATGGATAAGATTAGAAATGAGTTTATTAGAGGACAGCGCATGTAGGATGTTTTGGTGACAAGGTGAGGAGGCGAGATTGAGATGGTTTGGACATGTGCAGAGGAGGGACATAAATTATATTGGTAGAAGAATGCTGAGGATGGAGCCACCAGGTAGGAGGAAAAGAGGAAGGCCAAAAAGGAGGTTCATGGATGTGGTGAGGGAAGACATGCAGGTAGTTGGTGTAAAAGAGGCAGATGTAGAGGACAGGGTGGTGTGGAGACGGATGATCCGCTGTGGCGACCCCTAATGGGAGCAGCCGAAAGAAGAAGAAGAAGAAAGACAGTGTTATTAACACGAACGCTGAGACAATTGTTGCATTAGAGGGAAAATGAGAGCTGTTTCTTTAAGGCTACTATCAGTTGGTATTGAATTCCAGAGTGAAATTCATTATGGGAATTGTACTTCGGAAAAGATTGTAACCCTGCTAATCTATCTTCATAAAAACAAGTAAAGTGGTTATGCATCGGCTAATGTTGTCCATCTCATCATTCCACGAGCATCAACTAACGAGTTGTTACGCTGCTGCCGGGAAAAGTTCAAGCGGATAAGTAACACGATGCTCTCGCTAGGGACACAGGACGCTAACTGATGTGACGAGCTGCGTGGATAGAGCAAAAACAACCAACTTGCCTGCGATTTTTTGGTGAGCGACGTTCGTATCCCGATATATTGTTCGTAACCAGGGGCAAAAATTTTGATGAACTGCGATTAGTAACCTGAATTATACGTATGCCGGGGCGTTTGTAACCCGAGGTTCCACTGTATATAAGAATGTATACGGTGGCTTTTGTTTGCAAGAATGTCAGTTAAAGATGAAGGAAAGAGAGAATGAGCATTACCATGCGTTTGTTAAATGCACTATAAAAAATAAAACAAACGTTTTCCATGAATTACAGAGAAGAAACCTCAGAAGCCTCTTTTAATTACATAAAAAGAAGAGTTATTTTGTTTATTTGCTGTGCTAAACCTTTGACTTTTTAGTAGCTTGCTATTTACACTGAACAAAATGATGAATGCAACACTTGTTTTTGCCCCCATTTTTCATGAGCTGAACTCAAAGTTCTAAGACCTTTTCTATGTACACAAAAAGGCCTATGTATCTCAAATACTGTTCACAACTCTGTCTAAATCTGTGTTAGTGAGCACTTCTCCTTTGCTGAGATAATCCATCCACCTCACAGGTGTGGCATATCAAGATGCTGATTAGACAGCATGATTATTGCACAGGTGTGTTTTAGGCTGGCCACAATAAAAGGCTCATGGGAAGCTCATCTGCATGCTCGACGTCCAATTCCTGTCAATATCCAGCAACTTTGCACAGCCATTGAAGAGGAGTGGATCAACACCCCACAATCAACAACCTGATCAACTCTAGGCGAAGAAGATATGTGGCAAATGCACCCCAAAAAAAAAAAAAATAAATAAATAAATATATTATATATATAAATATGTGTGTGTGTGTGTGTACACACATACATACAGTGGTGTGAAAAAAAGTGTTTTCACCTTTCTGATTTCTTTTTTTTTTTTGCATGTTTTTAATGTTTCTGATCATCAAACTAATTTAAATTTTTCACACCACTGTATATAAAATGTTGATTTTAATGTACATGTTATGTTACCTGGATAGGTTTTTACATGGTTCATCTTGTTGAAATCTTCAGAAATAAGAAACTCCTGCATAGCAAAAATATATTAATTAATAGTCAGAATTCCACAATGAATGTTGAAGGACAATGTCCTTATCTTAACTGACTGGTAGACATGACCAGAGACTATTTTACCACAATTGATCCATTGTCCTGTCCTATAAAGATCCGCCTGCTTTCTTGATGGTATGCCATGCATGAACATGGAGCTGGAGGAGGCAAAATAAATTTATTCAAAACAAGGATAGAAAAAAGTATATAAGTCAATATGTCAGATGTTTAATTTGTTAAGAAAACAGAAAATGGGTACCAGGTAACTGACCAGACCTTTATTCAAGCAAGGCAAAACCACAAACAGAGCAGCACAAAACAAGGCATGTTAAATACATTTTCTCCAGAGAGAAATTGTTGTGAAAGGAAGGAGGAAGACAGTGGACAATGACTTTCTTGGTAGGCTACTGTTTAGTTACAAGCCATGTAACAGACACTGTCTTTTGTTAAAGCCTGTGTAAAGTACATTAGTTTCAATGTAGGCAAAATGTATTATGTTCAAAATAAAAATCTTTGTAAAATTCAGTGGTGTGGCTTATATTTGGGTACGCTTAATAGAATATAAATCTTCTGTCAAGCGATTACAACTTGGAACATGTGATCAACAAGTGCTGCCCAGGTGTGCAGTGGTAGACTAATTGTTTAAAAATTCATAGCTTTGAAAGTCTAACATTGATTTGAGCCCTAGCTGTTGCCTCTGCACACTGCAGTTGTTGTTAAAATGGTAAAGGAACATGTTGAAAAAGAAATAAACCACTGGTGCTCTAACAACCAGACATCAAACCAAAGATGCAAACCCCATGTTAGCAGTAAAAATCAGAAAGCCTACAGAATGAAGAGAAACCTTAAACAAATTGATGAAAAGGACAGCATATTAAAATTAATAATGATGATAATAATAATAATAATAATATCCAAAACATACAATGTCATCTGTCAAGAACAGTGGAGGCAGACTGAATCATTCTCTTGTGGTGTGCCATATTTAAAAAATATTATAGATTGTAAACTATAAATAAAAGAGTATTTCATTTGCAGTTTGGGATACATATTGATACACATATTGAAAGCAAGATATAGGCGATCAGGTGTTATTTCGTATTCAACTAAAGACAACCCAGTTGGCATATCCATATGCAAACACATATATATGCAAAGAAAGCTAAAATTTTGATCCATCCACAAATTTATATTTTTATTTTAGAGTATAAATATGAGAGAGCAAATAAGACAGATCTCTTAAAATAAACAGGTAATTTATTTCCTTTTTATAATTAAGATTTTATTGCTGGAATTGCATACAAGAATATTTTAGAAAAATATATTTTTATAATTTATTTATATTTAATTTTACTGCATTTAATTGCCATATTAAATCAAAATGTCAATGCAAATAAAAAAAAATTTAAAACACAAGCAAACAGACTATATGGTGTTTAGTTTAGTATGAAATGATTCCAAACGTTGGAAACTTTGTTTTATTTGGCCTAAAACCTATGGAAGCCCATTTCCGCCACATTAAAAATAGAAAGTTTGCTTAATGCAGACTTTTTTTCCCTCAATTTTTTCTTACAATTCTGACTTCATTCCTCACAATTCTGACTTTACTTCTCGTCAACGTCCAACATTTATGGTGTATCCACCGCTAACCATGTTGTTGGCCTGAAGTTTGAAGCTGTTGGTGTATGAACAAGGCTCCTCTGCTTCATCTTGTTCAGTCTCCTCCAGAGCTGATTGTTAGACAGAGTTCTCTCCAGTGATCAAAGGCTTAGTTTGATACCATGCAATTCTATTGATGGTAGCCCATTCAATTCTTAATGTGTAAAGCTTTCTGGCACTACAGAGGGGTTGATGCTGCCTGACTGGCTAAAAAAAGGAGAGCTTGCGAGAAATAAAGTTAGAATTAGGCAATCCTTTTTTTAATGTGGCAGGCTTCCATATGAATCTTCTCACCCTCACAGTTTTTTCCTCATTCATACATTTTTCATTCTGCAGCGCCTCCTGTGTTTACCTGTCCAAGGCGCTCCAGAGTTTAGTGGGTGGTGCGACAGTAATAATGGTCCGTGGGGAAACAAGGTGCATATGTGTAGTTAAACAGACTAAACGAAGCATTGAGGGAAATAATTTGCCTCTATGACTTTATTTGTATTCAAATTACTCAAGGAATCTTTTTTTCAGCCCAAGTGTTAATACACGATGTATGCAAATTATTTCTTTGGAAAAGGAAAAAAAAGGGGGGGGGAGAAAAGCATACAGAGCTACTTGGAATTTTTTTTTTTTTATAGAGGTAGAGAGTTCACTTTCATGCTAAATGCAGAGGTTAGCATATTTATATATGCTTTAAACTCACAGGACATAGAATGATAAATGCTGGGCCAGTATTGTCCACTGTCTCTCTTCAGCCATACTCGAATAGACCTAAAACAAGAATTAAAAATGCCATTTCAGAATTGCAAAATTGTATTGGCACATAAATACTGAAAACACTTAAAATGGTTTCAACAAATAAATAGCAAATAAATACTGATGAAATGGTGCTAAAATATTAGCTGAATAACAGTGTGCTGTTATAAATGGGTTAATTCCTAATCTTGTAAATATAACAATAGCTTTGTTATGTGGAAATTAATTAAAGTTTCAAGCCTTTTGTTCCTAACCCACAATTTGGATCTACTACCTTTTTTCCTGGCCAATAAATACTTAACCTCTTAGTCGTCAGTGCCGCGCAAGCACGGCGATATCCCATTGCGCTCAGGTGTTAATGTTTCGCAATAGATTAAATAAAAAGGGAGAAGAGTAACCATGACCAACTATACATTATTATAAAGGTCTAAGCCTCAAGCAGCGATTTCAGATCACTGTTTTTCAATGGAAAACGAATAAGAATCCATTTGCTGAATTTGTGTAAGCAGTACACACAAACAACATGCATAAAAATTGCACTACTTACATTATTATTGTAATAAAGAGTCACAAACACATCCACTGCTGCTAATCCCGGTTTATTTGGAAAGATAAAAGGTCCACTGAACAACATGCCGTAAAGCATTTTTTAGTTTTTTTTAGGTTAATGTTTGTGTGTATATGTTTCGGAATAACTTTCACATAAAAAAAAAACAACATCTTGCTGATGAAGAAAACAAATATGGCTAGTAGAATATAGTGTTACAAAACAAATGAGACCACACACTTTATAAAAAAAAAAAAAAAAAAACAGTGAAAGAGGCGGAATCTCTGGGGGTTCGAGTATTCGCTCAGTCTGCAGTTGTGGTGACGTTTTTATTATGCATCACCCATCATTTTAAACCTTTTATCTCAAGCCAGTAGCATTATAGAAACAAAATGATTGATGGAAAATGTAGCCAATGAGTGCAGGATTCTAACAATATATGGGAGGATTTTATTCGCCATATGTGTGAGTCTTAGTTTTATTACTCTTTATAAACTCTTAGTGGCCGAAGCAGCACGTGCTGTGACACCCCAGGAAGTGATGCAGCTCACAGTTCGGCACAAACAGCTGTTTTTAGCTTGTGCTAACTGGACTTTGTTTACAAAAAAAAGAAAACAAACAAAAATTCAAAAAAGTTGTTTTATTTAAGATTTGCACAAAGCAGTGATAAATATTCTTGGTGCGGAGTAACAACAGAGACTTGGAAATCTGCATGGAGATGAAAAATCTGAGCCTATTTTACATCTGTAAGTTACAATATATCTATTTACAGTTTTATATGGTGTTATATGTTTTATTGCCCCTGTGAAACAGACAGTCTCAAATCTTATTTTTCACGATATCTTCATTTAATAAAATATATATATATATATATATATATATATATATATATATATATATATATATATATATAAATAATCAGACATGTTATATTAGTCCCATTACTTTTCTGGATTGCTCCAGGACTGATTTCATGTATTTTATAAATGAAGAAAAAAAAAATTTAGGAAATTTATATTCACAGTACTTCATCATCTATAACATTCTATAACTTTTTAATTGTGTATGTAGCACATTTTTTGTCAGGAACTGTTAACATTTAAAGTTAGGTAGGGCATTTTCAGCTGTGAGTCCCAAAATCTGTGGCGAAAGCCACTGGCCCACCAACTTATAAGCATAAGATATAAAAGAAATACACACTGTATATAACAACACATCTAAACAACACACTAGCAAACTTTTGCGACATTTACTAAGGCTATAATAATAATAATAATAATAATAATAATAATAATAATAATAACAACAACAACAATTTCAGGGCCGCTTTAATGAACACAAATCCGCGTTTATGCAGTCAAGCGTGCTAACTCAACTGACTAACAGAATGATACCACTAATATCAGAGAAGAAGCAGTCTTATTGTACCTGTCTTCACTGACTGTGATGACTCCGTCCTCTTTCTGAATTAAGACTGCGGCAGTTACTGAATCTTGGTGCCCTTCGATTTTGTTCAGGAGGACAGGCCTGGAGCTCTGTTGCCTTGAATGAATCTCGGCCGCCATAGCTGAATTCGTATTTTGATCTCCCCTCCCTGTAGGTATTTAAGCAGACAGCTAATCGCTGCTGCTACTTTTCTTCTTGTTGTTTTTTTATTGTTTGTTTGTTTTGTTTTGGTTTTTCTTCTTCTTCTTCTTCTTCTTCTTCTTCTTCTTCTTCTTCTTCTACTTCTTCTTCTTGACGGTTCTTAAACCAGCTTTATAGTGCATTACCGCCACCAACTGGATTGGAGCACCGAGTGGAGGTTAAAAAATGTTGATCTTAAATTCTGTAAACCAAAAGTTATCGTATGTAACAGAGTTTTTTTATTGTATGCGTCTCCACTTGCTAATAATGAAATGGTTAAACAATCTCATTAAGATTATTGGTATGAACGGGTAAATACAACTTCCTATTTGCTGGCTGTTTCTCTGAGCTGGGTACACTTTGTGTTGTAAGGCCTGCAGTCCAGCATGAGGACTGCTGAATATGCTGGAGAGATGTTACTCACTATATTACTATATCACTGTTTTCTCAGTGAATAAATCAGAGGAAAACTACTTGGAGCACGGGTTTCATTAAATCCCAGCTCTCCCCAGCGTTGCCACATAGTCCATCACTGGAAATGTTTCACATAAACACCACTTATATTTACAATTTAAGGATTAAACTTACATAGTTTTAACATGGCTGAGATAAAGCACAGAAGGAGAAAAGAAAATCCAAAGCAGGAGACGGCGTATTGCACATCTGCTGGGAAGGACAAACCTGGACTCAATGTGAAATATATAAATTCAAATAAAAGTAAGGGTCCATTTACACATGGCATCCTATGTTCCTTTTGACCTAGACTGCTTTTATTAACAGACTGTTTCTGAAGCAGACCCCTTCAACCTTGCAACAGCAGACACCCTGGCAAACACAGAACACAGTAAACAGGTAATATACACTTATTTACAGTTGTAAAATATATTGAGCTCTGATTATATCTAATTAATCAGTATGTAGTGTGTATGGCTGAGACCTGTTTTATGAGAACACTATCTAATAAGGACGTTCATGGAGTATAATGTAGGAGTTCTCTACCAAAGGAGTATTAGTGTGTCAGTGTGTGTCACAGTTCTTTAGTGATTTACATGTTTTTGGTGTTTATCGGAGTGTATATGGAACAGACATGGTTTAGCAGTAAGCTGCGTATATGCGTATATACACCTTGTTGTAATGTGATAGTCCATGTAGAATAGCAGCTGTGTCTACAGTGTCTGACAGAATCCTGGTCTCAAGGGATTTTATAAAGTTATTGTATTAACACCATATACTTTATTAGATTAATTTCTCTTAAATTTGCCTCTTATAGATGTAGACTTACTGACTATTGTACATCCTCATCCCTCAGAGGTGAGGGTTTGTTACTGAAGCACCACATAGTAGATATGACCTGGGTGATTGTATATCATAACAGAAGTGACCCAAATCTTATAGTAAAGTTAAGCCATTATTGTTGTTGCTGGGTGTCAATTTTATGGGTGTTAATCAATAAAGACATAAGAGATATGTAAAAAATAAAATATTGTCCTTGTTAATTATGTCGAAATGATAGTCCTTAAATGTGTTAACCTGGTTAAGAAGACACTACAGCCAGGCTTACACTGTCTGATTTTTGAATAACTCCAATATTTTGCTGCTGTCTGTACATCAGATAGTCAGTAGAATATGAGGGTAAATTGTAAACATTAGTTAAGCTAAATTTATGTTTAAACCAAAAATGGTTTGAAAATTTTATTGATTTGTGTCTGGGCTAAAGGGAGGTGTTAGCCATTAAAATATTCCTGGACAGGTCAATATAAAAGCATTTTGTTTTGTCTATTTCAGATTACTATCTTAAAGGACCAATCTTATCCTAAGAAACAGTGTTCAAAGAACAAGTAAAAGAGTAAAAAAAAGAAAAAGTAAGGCTGCCTGATAGACATTTTTGTCATAAGAAATTCTTTAAAATTATAAACTGAGTATTTCTTTTGGTTATGTTTTTAAGTATGTACTGTAACTTACAACAACCAAAACAGTTCTTGAACAAAAAGAAAATATGACAAAGGTTTATATTGATAATTTGTATATTGTAAATCAGTCACACTGTTCAGTAGAATATACAAAAACCTTTCAGTGCTAACACACACCTCTTATAATGTCAAGAGTAAACCCTGTAAATTAAGAATTTGTTTTGTTTTTATTAACAATATTTGTGTTTAATTTGTGAAAATGTCCAATGCCCTTAAACATATAGATTTTATTATGATGTTAAAAGGCTGTTCTGGTAATACATTTCACAGATTTGTTCACAGGAATTTGTGAGTGGGGTTTTGTTTCCACACGACCAAAGCCAGGGCATAATTTTAATATTAACAGATCATCAAAAAAAAACACGTGAAATATTACATTATTTTATTATCATAATATTATGAATATACACTTGTTATTACATCCACTTATTACAAATCATTCCTAAATATATTATTATTGTGTGTGTGTGTGTGTGTGTGTGTGTGTGTGTGTGTGTGTCGGATGTGTTTGTGTGTGTGCTGGAACATGAGGTGGAGCTGGACTCTGTTCTACAGCTGGAACTTGAGGTGGAACTGGTTTCTCATCCACAGTTGTCTACTGCTGGGGCATTTTCTTTATTTGGCTCTACCTTCTGGCTTGGTGTGAAAGAGGGAGTCATATTCTGAATCTGTAACACACAGACACACACAGCTGTTAACACTTCATTTCATTTAGTTTGTATCAGATCATTATCACTGCTAGCAGGAGGTTCTTGTGGTAACTAGCTAAAGGAGGTTATTAAACCTTTTCAGCCAGTAACCCATTTAACTGCAATATTGAACTAATGTGGACAGCACGATGTGGTAGATGTTTAGGGTACAATCGTCACCTGCACATTCTCCATCCTCTGCACGTTATGATGGACAGGGTTATCCTGGTGTTCTCGTCTCAGTAGGGTCTTCTGCTTGTTATTGAAGACCTGGGTGTGGTGGTACCTCTCAGTCTTGTGCTCTTTACGGGATTAAAGTGTTAATGGAGCTGTAACACAACAGAGACACTGCAGTTAGTCTTTATGCCGACACCAGCAAAATTACCCCATGATGCTGACTAAAATACCCTCATATGATCAAACCCACCCTTTATATTAATAGCTTACACTTTATGGCCGTTAAGAAGTTTGCCATTGAGTTTCTCTTTTGCCAAATCCGAAGCCTCTGGAAGCTATAGTCCATAGTCCATGAGCTCTGGGAGAAACTCTGTCATCCAGGTGGAGGATGAAGACCCTCTGCCGGGATGGAGCGACTGTACGACCTTTATTATAAAAAATTATTATCACTGAGAAACAAATCACACATAAAAGCCATCATAGGAGACATCATCATTAGCCACATGCTAGCCGGGTTTGCTAGCGCTGTTTTTGTGTTAACTAGATTTTTAGAATATTTGACTAAAAATTGACCAAAAGACGAATATATTCTGTTTTATGTTATTAAGACATTTATAAATAATTTATAGCTCACTAAATGTCGAATATTTTAACTAAGGATGAAAGTTAGCCGGCTAGTTAGCCTAGCTCAGTGGTTCTCAAAGTGTGGGACTCGGTGTTGCAAAGAGAATAAAACTAAAATATCCTAGAAAATCACCGTTGCGAGGTCTTACAGTTTCTCCATCCCGGCAGAGGGTCTGCATCCTCCACCTGGAACACGGACTTTCTCCGGGAGCTCTTTACTGATGATGCAGAGTAGTGATGAGTCGGTTATGAACGATTCCTTGATTTCGAACGAGTCTTTAATGTGACTCAGAAGAACGATTATTCTCAAAGAGTAATTCGTTCATTTCTACTGGACGCGCGCGAGCAGAGCATCGCAAAATCTCTGTAGGTTAAGTAGAGGAGATAAAAGATGCACTAAAAAAAAGATTCGATAGATCAATAGAGACCAAATCAGAAGAACCCGCTACAAAACCACGCCCCATTTCCATGGAAACCAGTGCACAAACAATTTCTTTTTCTGGTGATAGGACAATAAAAAGCACTTGTGGATAATTTGCGATAAATATATAATTACAACACACTTTATATACGAAAAGATTGAAAATGCAGGACTCCAACACAAACAAGTAAGGTTTTTATTTACTGTTTTTACTGATTATTTTCCTGCAATATCACATTCCAAATGTATTATCTATACTGTAGAATTGTCTGTGTCATGTGAATTGATCACATTTTCTCTGCAAACAAAATAAACAAGTCATAAACTGCACATGAACATCTAGTGTTCTATCTGAATCTTTTCTTTTCTTTTCTTTTCTACAGAAATGCCGGTATTAAAAACCAGCTTCAGGCACTTAAAGGTGGGTAGAGTTTTGATGCTTCTGCCTTCAGTGAGTAAGACAGTACAAGCACATTATTACTGCATGATACACTTCTATCAAATAAACATATAATGTGATTCGTGTGATCTGAGCACATTTTCATTTAATATTGTAAATGATTTTACAGACACAAACACAAACACCTGCATTGACTCTGTAATAAAGTGGTTATTGTCATTACAGAGATATAGAGTTCCTCCACTCACATTGGGAATGAGTAGAAAGCTGACAAATGTACAGTGGAACCCAGTTATCTCGCCCTCAGTTACCTCGACAACCCTATTAAGTCGACGTTTTTGAAGTGGAACCGCCAAATTTTTGCTTTTTCTAAGCATTTTTTATCGGTTATGTCGACTTTTTTTATGTCGCCGAACCCTAATATCTCGAGCACACGGGGGAAAAATTTGCCATTTAACGTCAGTTATCTCGGTGCAGCCGCAAAAGAACTCGCGAAAGTGGCGGAAAAATCAAGGCTTACAGCTGCTACAGGTGTTGTATTGTATACTGGTGTATCTCTGCTGTTAGTTAGTGCACATATGCCTTTTGTTGTTAAATTTTATTGTGGGAGGGAGGAAAAAGGACAGGCACAACAGGTCGGTTCACCGGCGTCACCGCCGTTCTTTATTCAAGTTCTATGGGTTTTTTGGTTTTTAGCACACTGGTGTCTGATCGCTCCGTGCTCGCACGGCACTATTGGCTGGCTGGCTGGCTGGCGCCGCACACACGCACACACACACACCTCCGCTCCCTCGGCTTTTATACGTTTCCTGGTCACTGAAAAGAAAGCACAGACATCAGGTTTTATTAGATGCAGGTGAGGCAAATCCCCGCTTACCTGCGTCCTGCCCCGCCCCCCATTCACAAACCGACGCTCGGCTACGCCCCCGCTGCCACAGTTATGCGATGAACGAGAGGCGAAAGCCGCGCTTGGCGGCGCGGAACGTGGGATGAGCAAAATCATAGAATGAACACTGGCAGGATCGGGGGGAATCCGCGGTGCGCTTTGGGAAGAAAAGAGCAGCCGTTGAGAGAGTGCCAGTGGAAAGGCACGTACTGGGATACAGCGATATCAACGACCGCCGTGAACCAACATATACCAACAATAATGGACGGTGAGAGTGTGGAAGTTTAAATAGGAGCTGGTGATGATGATAAACGAGCACCATATGTGCGCGATTGAAGCCTGAAGCTTCAGAGAAAGCGGCCGAGAAAGCACCTGACACGCTGAAGAGGGCCGAAGGGGGCGTGGTAGGTGGATTCCTGACAGATAAACATGTACTGTATGTATTTTTATAGCATGCCTTCATCAAACAAATTGCGGCAACGCTGTTGTGTAAAAAACCCCTTCAAAAACACGTGCATGCACATTCTAATTTATTAACGCACATCATGTACATAAAGAAATTTCAAGCACGTTAATAACAGTTTGTCTTTTCTGATTCCTTTTTATCCTCTAAATGTTCAGGTCTCTCACTGCCTCTTGTCACAGAAAAACAGAGAAATGATATTCTGCCTGACTTTTTACCTCCCAATGAGATCCACATTGAGGAGTTTGAGGATGGTGATGACCATAGTCAAGATCAAGCACACAGATATAGTTCTGGTATGGAGAATCTTTACAGGGGGACGAAGAGGAGGAGAAGTATTAAACAGATCACAGAAGAGGCCCCTCCGAGGAAAAAGCAGTGTGAGGAGAACGAAGATTATGTGTATGACATTGTTGATCTGACTTTTTTGGAGAACAGCTCATCTCCTTTGTCTGGCTTATACCCTTTGAGGGAGATGATTCCCAGTGTAGATGTTTCCACCAGCACTGTGGACATCAATGAAGAGGACAGTGATGAAGAGGCCCCACCTAGACGGCAGTGTATGGGGGAAGAAGATAATGTGTACGAGGTGGTTGATCTCACTTTTTCGGAAAGGAGCTCATCCCCTTTGTCTGGCTCATCCCCTTTTTGGGATTTTATTCCCACTGAAGATGCTTCCTCCAGCACTGAGGATTTTTGGTTGGCGATGATGAGAACGATGGAGCAGTCAGATGTTGAGGATGACCATGAAGAGGTCCCTTCCGGAAGAAGCCAGTGTGTGGAGGAAGAGGATGATGTGTGTGAGGTGGATTATCTCACTTTTTCGGAAAGGAGCTCATGCCCTTTTTGGGATTTTATTCCCACTGAAGATGCTTCCTTCAGCACTGAGGATTTTTGGTTGGCGATGATGAGAACGATGGAACAGTCAAATGTCGAGGATGACAATGACGAGGCCCCTTCCAGAAGAAACCAGTGTGTGGAGAAACATAGAGAGCTCATTGCCATAATTTAAATAAAGTGTTTGAATATTACTTTCTGGTAGTCTCATTTAAATATCTTTGATAAGTATTTCACGTCAGTTCTCCAGTATTTAATCACTGTTGTTTTTTAATCTGCATCCACTAGGAGATCATAATAAAATAATATCATCATGAGGTCATTCTTTTCTTTGTACTTGACTTGGATTTTGGACCTCACACACTTAGGACCATAAGTATGTGGACAACATTGTAATACAATACACTGCTGTTCAAATAACTATAGATCTGACTGTAGATATATAGACTGTATATTAGAGAAATCTGTTCTATTTTTGTAAAATTAAATTAGTATTTTGTATATAGGACCTATAAATTAGCATAGTTATCAGATTTGTATATTAAATTAGATTAGATTAGATTAGATTCAACTTTATTGTCATTACACATGTACAAGTACAAGGCAATGAAATGCAGTTTGGGTCTAACCAGAGTGCAATAACAGCAAGTGCAGCAAGTGCAGGATATATAGTTTTTACATGAATTTACATAGTTAAATAAAATGAAATATAGACTATAAACAGTAATTTAAAGATGTATATGTACTATAAATGTAGTATACAGATGAATATATATATATATGTACTATGAATATAATTACAGATGAATATGAATATATATGTACTATGAACAATAATATACAGATGGATATATATCCATCTACAATACAAAAAAGAGCAGTGTGCAAATGAGCAAAGGTTTGTGTAAACAGTCCGTGCAATAACAAAGTGTGAGGTGAGAAATGATCAGTGTCTTGGTGAGCATAAGTTTTTGTTCAGACAGTCCATTAGCAAAGTGACGGTAGTTCATCAGTGAGTGTCAGAGTTCACTAAAGAGACAGCTCTAGGAAAAAAAGCTGTTCTTTAGTCTGCTGGTCCTGGTCCGGAGGCACCTGTCATGCCTGCCGGAGGGCAGAAGAGTGAACAGTCTATAGGCGGGATGAGAGGAGTCCTTGAGAATGCTGCGAGCTCGACGCAGACAGCGTTTCTTTTGGATGTCGTCCATGGCTGGAAGTGGAGTCCCTGTGATGAGCTGAGCAGTTTTCACCACCCGCTGTAGTGCCTTACGCTCTGCAACAGAGCAGCTTCCATACCAGTGACACCTGACCAGCTGTGACACAGCTGACCAGGATGCTTTCTATTGTGCAGCGGTAGAAGTTCACCAGGATATCCGAGGAGAGCTGATTTTTCTTAAGTGTCCTCAGGAAAAAGAGGCACTGTTTCAAGTTCCTGGGGATCCACATCTCGGCGGACCTGTCCTGGAACATCAACACCCCCAGCCTGGTCAGCCTGGCCTGGCCTTCTTGACCAGGCTGGGGGTGTTGATGTTCCAGGACAGGTCCGCCGAGATGTGGATCCCCAGGAACTTGAAACTGGAGACGCGCTCAACAGCCATCCCATGGATGTGGGTGGTGTCATGTGTGCCTCTTGCCTCCTTCCTGAAGTCCACAATGAGCTCATTTGTCTTGGAGGTGTTAAGGAGCAGGTTATTGTTATTGCACCATGTGGCTAGGTGGTGGATCTCCTCCCTGTAGGCAGTCTCATCATTGTTGGTGATGAGACCGATCACGGTAGTGTCATCTGCAAACTTGATGATGGAGTTAGATCCATTCACAGGCCTGCAGTCGAAGGTGAAGAGGGAGTAGAGGAAGGGGCTCAGCACACAGCCCTGTGGTACACCAGTGTTGAGTGTGATGGTGTTGGAGCAGATGGAGACAGATCGAACCTGCTGGGTTCTGTTGGTCAGAAAGTCCATGACCCAGTTGCAGGTGGAGGTATTAATGCCCAGATCTAGAAGTTTGGCTATTAACTTGGATGGAATGATGGTATTTAATGCTGAGCTGAAGTCAACAAACAGCATATGTGCATAGGTGTTCTTATTGTCCAAGTGTGTGAGCACAGAGTGCAGTGCCATGGAAACTGGCACAATGGAGGTGCATTTAAAGCAAGTGGAAACAGCTGCTTGGGCAAGAGACAGGTTGAAGATGTCAGTAAAGACCCCAGCGAGCTGCTCAGCACATGCCCTGAGTATGCGACCAGGGATGTTGTCTGGTCCAGCGGCTTTGTGAGCACTGACCCGGCTCAGTGCATTGCAGACATCTGTGGAGGAGAGTTTGATTGGAGAGTGATCAGCCGAGAGTTTGAGCTTTGTGGCAGTTTCTTTGTTGTCTCTCTCAAAGCGAGCATAAAAGTCATTAAGCTCATTCAGAAAGAGGACATTAGTGACAGCGGGGGTGGGGTGGGAGGATTTGTAATCACTGATGGCCTGGATGCCTTGCCACATGGGTCAAGGGTCAGAGTTGGAAAAATGCTCCTCTATCTTTAGCTTGTAGCAGTGCTTGGCCTCTTTGATGCCCCTCGTCAGGTTAGCTCTGGATGTGCTGTAGGCCTGAGCATCACCTGACCTGAAGGCAGTAGTGCATGTCTTCAGCAGGAGGCGCACCTCCTTGTTCATTCATGGCTTCTGATTTGGGTATGTAATGATCTGTTTCTGGGTAGTAACACTGTCTGTGGTGGAACTGATGTAATCCAGAACAGAGGAGGTGTAGCAGTCAATGTCTGTGTGAGAGTCACTGGTGGCCTGAGAAGCAAATGTACTCCAGTCTGTGTGTAAAAACCTTTCCTGAAGTGTGAAATCTGCGTCTGCAGGCCACACCTTGATGGTTCTCACTGATGGCTTTACCCGGTTGATGAGGGGTGCATATTTGGGGGTGAGAAACAAAGAAAGGTGATCTGACTGTCCCAGGTGGGGGAGGGGTCGCAACTTAAGCTCCAGCCATGTTTGTGTATACATGGTCTAAAGTTTTGTTCCCTCTGGTGTGACAGGAAACATGCTGATGAATTTTTGGAAGAACTGCCTTTAAGTTTGAGTGATTAAAATCTCCCGCAACAATAAACGCAGGTTTCGGGTGAACAGCCTCTTGTTTACTGATGGCCGCATAAAGTTCTTTCATAGCAAGCTTAGCATCAGCGTCGGGGGGAATGTAAGCAGCAGTAATAATGGTGGAAGTGAACTCCCGCGAAAGATAGAACGGTCTATATTTAACCATGAGAAACTCCAGGTTAGCTGAACAATGACTCTCGACAATAACAGAGTTCGTGCACCAAGCTTTGTTAACATAAATGCACAATCCACCGCCTCTGGTCTTACGGAGCCATCTAACGTCCTATCCGCCCGGAGTGTGTGTGTCGTCCCGCTAGCTCAATAGCGTTGTCCGGAATGGTGTCACGTCAGGTGTACGATGTATATGCACAGTTGTTCTGCATGAACAGACCCGATATGATCAACAGAAATACCGCAAAATTGCAGATTCTGGAGAGACCCTGAGCCTCACGATGTGCTCGCGCCGCCATCTTGGGTCACTTGTAGGCTAGGTGTATTAGTGTCAGGGATCCACCTGCCATGCCCCCTTTGGTGGCTCTCTATGCCTCCGCTCTCCCTAGAGCTCCAGGTTTAACCACGCACACCTAGGGCTCATCATCAATCATGCCTCCACTCTCTCTGGAGCTCCAGGCATAACCACGCACACCTGGAGCTCGTTGTCACTCATGCCTCCGCTCTCTCTGAAGTTCCAGGTTTAACGATGCACACCTGAAGCTTATCATCACTCCACCCCGCTCCTACATAAACCCCTCACTCACATTCACTCCCCGTTCGTTATTGTATGTGTTGGTCTTTACATGCGGGTGATGTTTTCATGTTTCAGCATTCACACAGGACGCTATTGATTCGTTTCATTCGGACTCCACAATCCCGTCCCGGCTGCGCTTCTCCTCCCCGCGCTTCTCGGGTCAGCTACGCTTTTTCCAAAGCGCACCTCGGACTCTTAACTGAAGGACTGCCATGTGCGTGTGTGAGTGTGTGTGTGTGTGCGTGTGTGTGTGCGTATCTCTCTCTCACGCATGTCATTAAAACCCAAGCGAACTGTACTCCAAGTTCTCCACAGGAAGAAACAAAGTAAGTCCAAGAATAATTCAGCAAAACTCCAGAAGTAGTTTTGCTACCACTATTTCTTCTATGTCTGATGTAAAGGAACACAGTGAGACATTGACCAACAACAAATGTATCTTTTCCCTACAGTCCAATGCTCATACTGGGGTTGGTAAAGACTGCTGTGCATTATCCATTGTATCTGTGAGTGTCAAGTCAAAAAAGGGAAATAATGTTGTGAAAATTTACGCTTTTATGGATTCAGGAAGCTCTGCTTCCTTTTGTACGGAAAGTTTAATGAATAAGCTCAATCTCCCTAGGAAAAAAGTTAATATTCTTCTCAGGACTATAAGTCAGGTCAAATCAGTTAGCAGTTATGTCTTGAATGATTTGGAAGTGTCTGGGTTGAATTAGGAACATTATTGCTTATAACCTGAAGTGTATACTCAAGATACTATGCCTGTAACCACAGCTAATATAGCCTCACAAAATGATCTTCAGTCTTGGCCACATTTGTGTCACCTCAACTTATCGGCAACAGACTCTGATGTTGAACTCTTTATTAGAGCCAATGTTCCACAGGCATTAGAACCTTGGCAGATATGAAGTCAAAATAATGGTCCCTATGCAATAAAAACTGTTTGGCTGGGCGGTTAACGGACCACTTAAGGGAACGGTCACAATTAAGGATGTTGTGGAGCGATCTCCTGTAATGCTGAATAGGATTTCAGTACTGAACTGTGGAAGCAACAGTTCAGGGCAGATTTTCCTGAAATTGCACATGATCATATCGGACTGCCATTTAGAAACACTGATGTAATCATTCCAATGAACCGTAAGATTGTGGAGCAGCATGCTTTACATCTGCAAAGAAGGTTCAATGTGAATCCTACCTTTCATGCAAACTACACCACCTTTATTGAAGATGTCATCAGTAAGGGTTATGCAGAAAGAGTACCCATGGCTGAGTTGGAAAGGTGTGATGGACATCTTTGGTATATACCACATCATGGTGTATACCATCCTTAAAAACAGAAAATAAGGGTACTGCTTGATTGTGGAGCTTCTTATCAAGGTACATGTTTAAATAGTAATCTCTTACATCTTACATCTGATCTAACTAGTTCACTAGTTAGCGTACTTGTACGATTCGGACTAGAAACTGTTGCCCTGATGGCCGACACCGAGTCTATGTTTTATCAGGGAAAGTCCTCCGAGAAGACCGTGATCTTTTAAGATTTCTTTGGTGGCCTGAAGGTAACATAAACAACAGTTTGGAGGAATACAGAATGGTGGTACATTTATTTGGAGCTACATCTTCAGTTGCTCAAGTTGCTCAAACTTTGCATTAAGAAAATGTGCAACAGATCAAAAGGACCTATATGAATACAAGACAAAGGATGTTGTGATTATTAATTTTTATGTGGATGACTGCCTGGTCTCTCTAACATCTGAATCTGATGCTGTGCACCTGTACAAGAACCTCACTGATATGTGCGCTAAAGGAGAATTTAACTTAACTAAGTGGATGAGTAACAGTCGTGCTATATTGAGTGCTATACCTGAAAAGGACAGGAAGAGCAAGGTTAAGGACCTGGATTTGGATCATGGCATATTACCACTAGAAAGAGCCCTGGGAGTACAATGGTGTTTTAATCTATGACCCTCTAGGATTCCTTTCACCTGTGATTCTATCGGCAAAGATAATCCTACAAGATCTATGCAGAAAAGAAATTGGATGGGACAATGTTATTTCTCTGGAGTATATTCAACGTTGGAGAAAGTGGCTAGATGACCTGCATCCATTGGAAAGTTTCATTGATCACAGACGCAAATAAGCAAGGATTCGGTGTGGTTTCCTACTTTTTGATTCACAACGGCAATAATTCCACACATTCAACTCTTCTAGCAAGCAAGGCAAGAGTTACACCATTAAAATCCATTAAGATTCCTCGCTTGGAACTTACAGCTGCCACACTTGCTAGTCGCAATAACAACGTATGAATGAGAGAGCTTAAGATGCCCTTTCACAAATCAGTTTTCTGGACAGACAGTACTTCAGTATATTCCTCTTGTTTCTCTGTATTAGCTTGCAGTACTTTATAGTAAACTTTTTAATTAAATATTTAACATTTTCCCACCAAATTCGTATATCCTCAGTGTAAATTTCGTTCTCCTACTTTTCTTCAATGATTTATTTTTTTCTCTACATAATCTTCATTTTTTAAAATGTCTGTATTTAAGACCCATATTCCCGGCCCTCTTTTTACAGAACTCCAGTCAATTACCATAAAAAATGGTTTATGATCGCTTAAGCTCGATTCTTCATGTTTGATATTACAGATAAAACTTTTAATGTTTCTTGTACATAAAACAAAATCAATTCTAGTTTTGCACAAAAAATTTCCTACCAATTGCCTTCTTGAATATTCCTATCTTTTAATTTCTTTCTCTCCATATATCAATCATGTTTTGTTCTTATATTAATAGATCCAGTTCTTTTCTCCCTTTATCAGTTTTGAAAACCATTCCCTCACCCATTTCACACTTACTAAAAACGGTATTAAAATCACCCATCATAACGATTTCTTTGTAATTTTTTGAAAAAGCTCTTATGACACTAAAATACTCTTTCTTTGTTTTCTTCCGTTGGTGCATGAACATT
Organism: Silurus meridionalis; assembly: GCF_014805685.1. Lineage (NCBI taxonomy): Eukaryota > Metazoa > Chordata > Actinopteri > Siluriformes > Siluridae > Silurus > Silurus meridionalis. The sequence continues at coordinate 5,193,655 of NC_060895.1, read as the reverse complement.
AACCACAACTACCACTTTCCCCTCATACTCTATTTCTACAGCCATGCATTTCCAGTCTTTATCGCTGTATACTGTTTTACACGTTACGCCACTGTTTTCCCTTATTAAAAATGCAACCCCTCTGCCCATCCTATCATCACCGTTGTTAAAAAACACCTCTCCATTCCACCTTTTCTTTATTTCTGCCATGTGGCCTTCCTTCCAGTTAGTTTCCTAAAACAAAATTACATCTTCTGCTCTGCACATTTCCTTAACTCTCTCAAAATTCCTTATATCTGTTAATCCTTTGGCATTAAAAGTCACAATTCTCAACAGCATAATGCATATTGGACCAATAACAGATCCCATTTTTCTCAGTCCATCTCCTCCAAATCCATCCTTTAACGAGTCAAATCTGTTCTCAGTTTTCACTATGTCCTGTTTAGGGACCTTCTTTCTGGCAACATCCACATTGGGTATTGCTTTTACTGGCCTCCTTCTTTTTGTTGGTTTTGCCTGTTTGTCCTCCTTTTTAGCCACCAGCTGCCCACTATTTCAGCTTGAGTTACAAGTAATTGTACTTACACTACCCTGTCCATCAGTGTTTTGAATCTGATACGTGCAGCAACTGGAAGCCAGTGAAGGGAGCGCAGCAGTGGGGTGGTGTGGGAGAACACACTCGTTGTCGGATTCTGTCATGGCCAGATCATTCTGCAGGCTGTCTGACAACTCCATTTGAGTCCAGGGTTCTCTGTCCTGTTGTATGACAACTGATGTCTCTTTTCCTTGGACCTTCTTCTCCACCCCGTCCACTTGCTGTAAGAGATTGTCCTGTTTTTCGTCCTCCTTTCGTCCTTGTTTCACGTCCTGGTCCACTTTTGTTCCCCCTTCTGGTGATGTTGTTCCATTCTTCTCTCGTCGTTCACTGTGCCATTCATGCACCTGTCCATCCACCTGCTGGTCATCCTTCTCCTCCTCATTTCCCATCCAACACTCACACCTATTTAAAGGCAGATCGCTATCCGGGCATTGCAGTCCCTCGCAAAGTGCCCTCTCTCCTCACACTTGAAGCATTTAAAGTCCGGGCAATCCTTCACCACGTGATCCGGGCTCAGCCGGCAGGTCTTCACCTGATGGCTGTGCATAACACGGAAGTACTGTGGGCCTTCTGTCGTTTCTATCTTCCTGCTGTATGGTAGAGTGGCAAATTCTTTCGGGAACCGCGTTCACGAATCTCATCCCATCCTCGATGTTGGTGCCCTCCTTTTTATCTTTGATATAGGGAAAACTCCCCATACCTCCAACTTTTTAACAATTTCATCATCCGCAATATAGACAGGCAGATGCATAAATGAGACCACATAGTCTCTATTTTGTAGTCGTTTCACCTCCCAGCTGGTACCCTGGATCACCAGACCCTCCAAGAAAACTCTGTTTTCTTCCTGTTCTAGGGTGACCTCACACTCGTTGTTTTGCTTAGATCGCACAGCAAGAATCTTCCCCTGACCAATCCTCTCTGTTATAGCTTTTATCAGGTCAGATACTCTCATCTCTTTTAAATGCCCCGCCTCCACCGTCACTGTCGCTTCCTTCAGGTAAATCCTACCTTCAATTACATTTCTTACTCATCACCGTTGCACCAGTCCATCGTCAGGTACCGTGTGAATTTCCTCCGCCATAGCCATTTCCGTCATTGAAGGTCTGTCCATTACAAACAAAAGAAAATCACGAAGAAAACCACAAAACAATAAGGTTAACCCAAAATCCCTCCCAAACAGCCAGAGCTGTGGGGAGGATGAGATTAACCAAAAATAAGAAACACTGAACAAAAAAAGACAAGGACAAACACAATACAAACAAAAACAGGGTATGGTGAGCCTCTCACACCTACTGCAGCCAAACACTAACTCGAAAAAGCAGCTCTCTAGCGCCTCTCAGAGTGGTATGGCCGTAAGCGAGAATTGCTGTTCCAAATTGCCAATTTATTTTTGCTTGTCAGTTTGTTTGTTTGTTTGCCTTCTCTGCTATTCCAGTTAAACTTTTATCACACTTTATCCACAACAGTAGATGTCGTTTGATTGTACAGTGGAACCCGGTTATCTCGACCTCGGTTACCTCGACAACCCTATTAAGTCGACGTTTTTGAAGTGGAACCACCAAATTCTCGCTTTTTCTAAGCATTTTTTATCGGTTATGTCGACTTTTTTATGTCGAACCCTGAAATCTCGAGCTCAAGGGGGGAAAAATTTGCCATTTAACGTTGGTTATCTCGGTGCAGCCGCAGAAGAACTCGCGGAAGTGGCGGAAAAATCAAATCTTACAGATGCTACAGGTGTTGTATTGTATACTGGTGAATCTCTGCTGTTAGTTAGTGCACATATGCCTTTTGTTGTTAAATGTTATGCGCTTTGGAAATAAAAGCGCAGCCGTTGAGAGAGTGCCGGTGGGAAGACACTTACCGGGATACGCATGCGCGATAACAACGATCGCCGTGAACCAACATATACCAACAGTAACGGACGGTGAGAGTGTGGAAGTTTAAATAGGAGCTTGTGATAATGATAAACGAGCACCATATGTGCGCGATTGCAGCGGAGCTTCAGAGAAAGCGGCCGAGAAAGCACCTGACACGCTGAAGGGGGCCGAAGGGGGCGTGGCAGGTCGATTCCTGACAGATAAACATGTACTGTATGTATTTTTATAGCATGCCTTCATCAAACAAATCGCGGCAACGCATTAAAAAACCCCTTCAAAAACACGTGCATGCACATTCTCATTTATTAACGCACATCATGTACATAAAGAAATTTCAAGCACGTTAATATATTGCCGCCATTTTGATTTTCGTTTATCTCGAACATCGGTTACCTCGATGCTTTTTGCCGACCCCCTAGGACATCGACATAACTGGGTTCCACTGTATTTGTATCTGTTTCAAATGTACCTTAAATTAATACTTATAAAGTATTATATTATTATCTTTATGCGCTCTGTTATACTGCATGTATTACATGCTGTATAATAATGATGGTTTCTACAGCTGTGGCATCATATTGATGTTATTAAGAGGATGATTGGGACTGAAGGCAGATGAACCACCACTGTAAAGAGACAATCAATAACACTGTGCAGATCAAATATATATCTTATTTATTTATGTACAAAAAAATAAAAATAATTGATCTATTAAACAATATTTAATTTTTTTTTTTTGCTTTAGTTGAGAACAAAGAAAGCTGATCTGCTTAAGGCACTTGGTTACGACTGAAGGAACAGGTTTTGTGAGATCTTTCTTCCATGATTTCAAAGCTTTTAGAGCGACTTTGGGGTTGCTGGGTGCCAGATCATGAGTGGCATAAACCACTGCGAGCTGCACCTCCCACGGCAAATCTGCACACAAAACCCATCATAAAATTAGGACTTGCTGAAGCACTTTACTGTTGATAGAGGAATAAAAATCAGAGAATAAAGATAAAGATTGATAAAGGACTTGTTTATTTGATCCTTTAGTGATACCTTTTTGTTTCCCGAACTCAGTTATGCTTTTACCAGATCCTCGACTGATGCTGCCAGGTTCTCCTTAAGGCCTTGTTGGCCAAGTCGCGCTGTTTGAGATGGCCAAAGAACATGAGTGAAAAACAGAAGAATCCAGAAATAATGTGAGATAATGCTCTAAAACAGGATTTACAGGAAACTTACCAAGTAGCCTGAAAATTGCTGCTACAGAGACGTTTCTGAATTGTGTTTCCTATGTTTGTGTTTGCAACAGCAAAAACAAGCAATAAAAGTTTTTAAGATAAGCCAAACACTTTTTCTGATAAATAAAAAATTTTACATATTGTGTTTTTGTGGCAGTAATAGAAAACCATAAAAAAGTAGTCCCAGGCATCAGGACAGAGATCATCACCATACCAACTGCTCTTCTGAAATGTCAGACCTTCTGTCAGAGCCTTCTGTTTGCTGGTGATGGTTCCGTAGGTGCTTTCTGGAGGCTCCTGGCAGAAAATACATCTTAAATTTAAAAACCAGATCAATGAAACAATGTTTAAAATAATATGATCATAACTGAAAGATCACAACCAATCACAAGTGCAGATGATTGAAATACTGAGGTAGAACTCTAACTGTGCTTTCTGCTCTTTTTATAACCTCCATTTATTACTCTTATGTAGGGAGGAGTCCTAGAAAATGCCCTCTATATGACTCCAAAAGTTTAAATACACATGCAAAATAGCACACGTTTTAATTCAACATGAATTTATAATGAATTTGCTCCATAAATGACATGGACATTGCAAATAAAAAGTAGATTAAGAATGCAAAAGTCCAACTGAAAAACGATGTTTAATGACTGTTCTGGTGACTGTTGTGATGAGAATCAGCTACTTACCGTATCCCAGTGCAGATACTTGCTGAGCAAGTAATAAACCTTTCCGTATGCCTTCATTTTGCACACGATGTGAATGGCTCTGCATAAAGGGCTGTTGTGTGAGAAAACACTTGGCCATGCTGTTACCATGACCATTATCAGTTTTGGGGCTTCAGAAGAGTCTGCAAAGGAAACAAAATGATACCTCAGATTTAAAATACACTGCATAGGAACAAATACAAAACCAAAATCATTACACAATTGGCTTCATTATATCACTGTCCGGATCATGTTTAGTAAATATATAACGAAATGTCAATATAATCTCACCTTCTTTAAGAACTCTGTAGGCAAGGGCATGTGCTTTATGAGAGTCTCCTCTCTTTTGACACAATCCCACATAAACCCTACAGAGAGACTGCAGGAGTTCATGTCCCATAGACTCTTTTTCCACCTCGATCTGATTTTGATAAGTTTTGATTTGTCTCTGATGAGCGAGCCGGTGGCGACTGTGGCAAGGAAAAACTCCCCGAGATGGCAACGGAAGAAACCTTGAGACGAACCAGACTCAAGAGGAAACCCATCTGGGTACAGTGATGGTGATCAGAAGCAAAATGTAGTCCTGAGTCAATGTAGCAGACTGTTGACATTAACTACAGTCCAAATCCATCCTCAAAGCTCCCGTTCATATTCCGGAATTTCATGGAGCCACCAAAGGCGTTGATGAGAAGCATCCCCAGGTCCACAGAGTGGCCTACAATTGAAGAGAACACTATCCACTACAGAGGCAGGCCTGGACGAAGTGGGAAGATCCACAGAGGGAAGAGGGGCAGGAACAGTGGTTACTGGAACCTCAGGAGCATGTTCAACTCGACTGAGAGAGAGAGACAAAGAGAGAGAAGAGGGGTGACAGGAAGAGAAGGATATGGATTATTATGTGTCCTTATTGTTGTATGAAAGTTAATGTCATTGTGCAGTTGGGATTCCAGCAAGACTCACTAGCATAGCTGAAAGGGAGAACCAGAAGGCAACACCAACATGAGGGATCTCTGGGATAAGAGACCACCACACCACCGTCAACAAACCTGAGTAAACGTGTGAGAGTGAGGGGACGACAGCATACAAATATCCTAGTTCACCAAACACTCTATGTTAAAACTATGTCGTTATGCCGCTAAAGCTTTCTTCTTTAGGCACAAAATCCTGCAATTTTATAAATGACAAATGAAATGGTAAGTGACACTAGATGTTGTACTTGAGCAATGAAAATAAAATACATCCATAGTGCAGTACTATATTTAATACTTGTGCTGTTTTGATATAGTTTTCCCCAGTAGTTCTTTTCCCTTTGTTTTCCCCAGCTGTCTCTGTACATGTCTCCTTTCTTCTCTGTCCATACAGCATACATGATTTGATTGGATGCTCAGAAGTGCACCTGCAACCCGCATCTGTAGCAAACTGCACAAGCTCAAATATATTTGTGAAGATCCAGTACCTGTTTTTCATTCCACAATGACTGACAGAGGAGAAGAAATTGATTTGATTGCAGATACACTTACAGGGACTTTTATAAAATCAACATTTCAATGAAAGCTCGACATCATGAAGGCAATGTCGACCAAAACAGTTGTTAAGCTTTTTTTCATTAACCATTTATAATTTAGCAGTTTCTATCCTGTAGAATTTTCACAAAAACAGTCAATTTGTCTTAATTTCAACCCCCACCTCCCCCCAAAAAATAACTACTGCACGGAACAAATGCACAAATATTCTAAATCTGTGGTAATTTTTGAGGTTAATATTGATACTTGTGCCAGAGATGATGTATGCGGGCGGTGCAGTGGTGGCTGCAGTAAAGGAGACGTTGAATTCTCTTCATTTGGGTTTCTTGCTTTAGTAATGTATTCATCTTTGCTGCATGAGGTGCTTATCTGTGATGCAGTGCTCCTTTACAACACAACATTTCTCTATAATATTGATGGTTTCTATAGCCGTGGCAATAATGCTATTTAAAGATGGGTTGATTCAGGTAGGATACCACTGAAGGCAGAGGTGTAAAATGCACAGCCTGAGTCAGTGCATAGTGAAGTCAAGAGTAAAATCAAGTCAAGTAGATTTCATTGTCAATCTAACTACAGTATTGTGTACCAATACCATGAACCAGTATATCTGGGAGTCCCTGGCAGCAGGTATCATCCGACCATCCTCCTCCCCAGCTGGGGCGGGTTTCTTCTTTGTCGAAAAAAAAGGATAAGTCCCTACGCCCATGTATTGACTACCGGGGTCTTAACGCGATCACTGTCCGGAACCGTTACCCCTTGCCGCTTAAGGCCTCGGCGTTCGAGCTCCTGCATGGTGCCACGATCTTCACTAAGCTGGATCTACGCAACGCGTACCACCTGGTGCGTATCAGGGAGGGGGATGAATGGAAGACCGCCTTCAATACCCCAGCCGGTTATTACGAGTACCTCGTCATGCCGTTCGGCCTTACCAACGCTCCGGCCGTCTTTCAGGCTCTAGTCAACGAGGTCCTCCGTGACATGCTCAATACGTTTGTGTTTGTCTACCTAGATGATATCCTGATCTTCTCCCATTCCATGGACGAACTGCAAGGGTCCAGGCAATCCGGGACTGGCCGACCACCACAACCGTCGCCATTTACAAAGGTTCCTGGGCTTCGCCAATTTTTATTGCCGCTTCGTAAAGGGCTATAGTTCGGTGGCGGCACCCCTCCACCTCCTGACGTCTTCCCTCCGCTCGTTCTTTTGGGGCCCTGAGGCTGAGGAGGCATTTCTGGAGCTTAAGCGGCGGTTTACGGAGGCGCCCATCCTCTGAAGTTGACACCTCCGGCGTGGGAGTGGGGGCGGTGCTCTCCCAGGTCTGCCCTGAGGATAACCGCCTGCATCCTTGCGCTTTTTTTTTCCAGGCGCCTTAGCTCCTCAGAACGTAACTACCCGGTGGGTGAGAGGGAGCTCCTGGCTGTCAAACTGGCCTTGGAGGAATGGCGCCATTGGTTGGAGGGTGCGGAGGTCCCCTTTCTGGTCTGGACGGATCATCGCAACCTTGAGTACCTCCAATTGGCTAAACGGCTCAACCCCCGACAGGCTAGATGGGGCCTTTTCTTTGGCCGCTTCCAGTTCTCTCTTTCGTACCGGCCTGGGAGCCGGAACGTCAAGCCTGATGCGCTCTCTAGGGTTCATGCCCTGGAGGAGGAGGAGCCATGCCCAGAGACCATCCTTGCCAAGTCTGTGTCGGTCCACACCCTTAGTCTCGCTTTGGAGGAGCGGGTCAAGAATGCCCGAGACAGGGGCCCTGTCCCCGAGGGTTGCCCCACTGGTCTCCTGTTTGTCCCCGAGGGTCTCCGCTCTGGAGTTCTTCAATGGTGTCACAACTCCCTGTTGAGTATGCCCATAACACTCTTCCCACTGCTGCCACGGGACTTGCGCCCTTCCAGGTGGTCCGCCGTTCCTTCTGCCGCCCTTTTTTTCCGACGCTGCCGTCGAGGCTGGAGAGCGGCCCGAGCAGCCCTGTTCAAGAATGGCATAAGGCTTTGCCAGGGGGCCAACCGTAGGCGGCGCCTAGCCCCCGCTAACGTGCCGGGCAATGTGTGTGGCTCTCTACTCGGGACCTTCCCCTTAAGGCCCCTTCCCCATTTCCAAGGTCGTCAATCCCGTGGCCCTCCGACTCAGGCTCCCCAGGGCGCTCCGGGTCCACCCTACGTTTCATGTGTCTAGGGTTCGACCTGTTCAGTCCTGCTTCCTGGTGCCCTCCGCCAGACCCCCTCCGCCCGCCTGGGTCATTGATGGGGGGTCCTGCGTACACCGTGCGCCGCCTGCTCTGCTCCTGTCTTCGTGGTCGGGGCCTTCAGTACCTTGTGGATTGGTTGGACTATGGTCCTGAGGAACGCGCCTGGGTCCCCTCCCGCTTTATCCTGGACCCTGACCTGATTGCTGGCTTTCATCGAGCCCACCCGGGGGCAGCCTGTTGGGGCGTCCGGGGCTGCCCTGGACGGGGGGGTACTGTCAGCCCGCTTGAGCACTTCAGGCATTACCGCCTCAATCACAGAGGAAACGCCCACTCCCAACCAGCTGCACGGATATGGCGTCTAATTTTCTAGCACTTATAAGGACGCCTGAAACCTCCAGACAGTGCCAGATTGTCTTTAGGCTTGCCCTGATCACTCTCCAGCGTATTCGTTTGTTCTTTTGTTTCTGACCTGACCATTCTGTCCTCTGGTTTCCGGCTCGGCTCGCGCTGAACGCGCTCTGGTTTCCGGCTCGGCTCTGCTCTGCTCGCGCTGAACGCGCTCCGGTTTCCGACTCGGCTCTGATCTGCTCGCGCTGGACTCGCTCTGGTTTCCGGCTCGGCTCTGCTCGCGCTGAACGCGCGTTTCGGTTTCCGGCTCGCGCTGAACGCGCTCCAGTTTCCGGCTCAGAATCCTCACCCTCCGCGCACGTCGGCTCCCTGAATCGGCTCCCTGAATCGACTCCCTGAATCGACTCCCTGAATCGGCTCCCTGAATCGGCTTCCCGATTCAGCTCTGCACAGCTTTTCTCCCTGCTCCTTTTGCATCTGCCTTGGATCCTATAACCTGAACTTTCTGACAGCCAGTGAAGGGAGCACAGCAGTGGGGTGGTGTGGGAAAACTTGGGCTGATTGAACACAAGTCGTGCCGCTGCGTTTTGGATCATTTGCAGTGGACGAATAGCGTTCAGGGGGAGACCTGCCAGCAGATAGTTGCAGTAGTCAAGTCTTAAAATGACAAGAGACTGAACAAGCACCTGGGCAGCCTGTATGGACAGAAATGGTCGAATCCTTCGGATGTTATAGAGAAGAAATCGACAAGAACGCGCAACATTAGTGACGCAGCCTTCCAAAAGACAGTTCATTGTCCATAGTTACCCCAAGGTTACGAGCGAGGCCTGCCAGCAGCCTGCGACCAATTACAGAGCCTTGTGGGACACCAGTGGTGAGTCTGCATGGGGCAGATGTGGATCCCCTCCATGTTACCTGGTATGAGCGACCTTCCAGGTAGGAAGCAAACCATTTCCATGCTGTTCCGCAGATACCAAGGCTCTTGAGGGTTGACAAAAGTGTCTTGTGGTTGACTGTGTCAAATGCTGCTGAAAGGTCCAGAAAGATAAGTACAGATGACAGCTTGGCTGACCGAGCAGCATGTAGTTTCTCAGAAACAGCCAAAAGGGCCGTCTCTGTGGAATGTGGTCTTAAGAAGGCAAACATAAAATCTGGCTAGTTGGCAACATTATTATTTATTAACGGTTAGTTTTGAAAACTAAGTTAAATAATAATTTACTTATAAATTTTGTACTGAATGCTCACTGTATATCAGGAATCCCCCCTGCCACGCCCCCTTTGGTGGCTGTCATACCTCGGTGCGTCAGGGAAAGTCCTGCTACCTTCGCTCATGCGTACCCCACCCACATGGAGCTCATCGCAATTGGGCTTCATTCAGAACACCTGAGACTTATTCCAAGCACTCATCACACCGCCTATAAAAACCACACATTCACCTACACTCTTTGTCCGTTATTGTATATTCATGCATGTGGGTGTAGGTTCATGGTGGAATGTGTGTTCGCGTATGCGGTTCCCGCTACGTACCTTCTCCTCCCGGACTCCTTGCTCTCTCCACGGCTGCGTCCGCCTTCCCAAGCGCACCTCGGAATACCGACGCTTCCCCATCGCTGCCTCCACGCCGCGCTTCCTCCGTAACGCACCGTGGATATTATTTACAGACAGCCTTTTGCCGGATTATCCCGATCTTTGCGGGTATTTTGTGTTGGCTCTGCCTTTTTGTTTAATAAATACGTTTGCTTATATTCCGGGTTCCACCTCCATATCCGCCGCGTAACACTGTATAAATTCCGGCTTCGTGCATTTGGCCAAATTAAAATGTAGGAGAAATGTCTGTAAGTTAGCATGGATGCTAGCTAATAATAGTCAGTGCTGATAGCTGATAGCCGCGTGTGCAGCCTCCGGTCACAGAGCGGTTCACTTCCGGTTAGCGTGTGCGACCGGAAACAACACAGTTCATGCCGCGTGGGAGTGACATGGCTCAGGTGTGAGGGTCTGAGTGTGAGATAGAGATGATAATACAGTGTGTAAACACTGCTGTGTCACCATGAAGGTTTAAATAACCCCTTAAACTCTTTACTCATAACTCATGTGATGAGTTTAAATCTCAGCTCTCCTCAGCCACATTGTCCATCACTGGAAATGTTTTACATAAACACCACTTTATTTACAGTTTAAGGATTTAACTTAAATAAACAACCATTCCTGTCGGGAAGAACAGCATCATTTTAACATAGCTGAGATAAAGTGCAGAAGGAGAAAAGAAGATTTAAAGCAGGAGACGGCGTTTTTCACATCTGCTGGGTAAGACAAACCTGGACTCGATGTGATATATATAAATTCAGATAAAAGTAAGGGTCCATTTACACATGACATCCTATGTTCCTTTTGACCTAGACTGCTTTCATTAACAGACATGGGCATCAGGGTAAAACTGGTGTGAAGTTCGGGACTGGATTAATATTTCATGTTTTTTTTCTCATTCAGGGCATGGAGATTTCAGTTCAGTTCATTTTGATAAGGGAGATTTTCTTTTGGAATACAGAGGTGAATGTGATCGGAGACAGAAATTATATCATTAAACCCTAAAAGTATTCATGTTTGAATTCAGATTATGTTTGTATGTAGAATATTGTATTGTCTGTATATATTGCATTCAATTAGAACATGATAATGGGTCGACTTTCCGACATTTTTTTGCATTTCTTCTTCTTTCGGCTTCTCCCATTAGGGGCCACCACAGCGGATCATCCGTCTCCACACCCCCCTGTCCTCTACATCTGCCTCTGTCACATCAACTACCTGCATGTCTTCCTTCACCACATCCATGAACCTCCTCTTCGGTATTCCTCTTTTCCTCCTTCCTGGAAGCTCCATCCTCAGCATTCTCCTACTGATATAACCCATGTCCCTTATCTGCACATGTCCAGACTATCTCAATCTCACCTCCCTCACCTGGTCTCCGAAACATCCTACATGCGCTGTCCCTCTAATAAACTAATTTCTAATCCTGTCCATCCTCGTCACTCCCAACGAAAACCTTAACATCTTCAACTCTGCTACCTCCAGCTCCACCTCCTGTTTTTGACTCAATGCCACTGTCTCTATAAACTCCTATAGGAAAGTCCTATAAACTTTTCCTTTCACTCTTGCAGATACCCTTCTATCACAAATCACTCCTGCCACTCTTCTCCACCCACTCCACCCTGCCTGCACTGTTTTCTTCTTTTTGCATTTAAAAATTTGTATTATTTATTTCATGCTCCAGTGTTGATGCTACCATAAAAGATAGTTCCCTTGGGACACTTGTCAATGATGACAATATCAATCCAAACAGAAAAATGTAAACCATCAGTGTAGAGGGACAGCCTCATCTGTGTTTATTTGCAACTAGGAACATTAACCCTGGAGAAGAGATTACATACAACTATGGTGATTCTGATTGGCCTTGGAGAAGCAAGGTATTATTGAGGCTGTGCTTAAACATGTAGATATAATAGATCATTACATGTTTTTTATTTATATTCCTATGTTTCAGATTGTTATTGGGGCTCAAGCCCCTGCCCCTTTTGTCTAAAAGTGTAAAGTGCCCCTCTCTTATTAGTAGTATTATTATACATAACAATACACTTCTATACCATTTGCCAGTAACAATAATAATTAACACAACAAAAAAAAAATAAATAAAAATTTTATATTTTTGCGGAGGTGCAGCGGAAGGCGAATTTACCTTTACAGCGCTTTGCAGCCGCATCTTATCCGCGAGTCTTCAAAACAAGAGCAGCAGACAGGTAACGTGCAAAATGGACATTTATCCTACCATAAAGTTGTTGTAAACTTAGCGAATGCAGTAGCACGGGGCTTATGATTAATTATAATATAAGTATTACTCGATTGCTGCCACGTTTGACATGTCTTTTTTTTATTTTAATCCAAGGCCATTAATAGGCGCTAGCATAGTTTAGAATGTGCTCATGTCATTAGCTCGAGGAAATGCATTTAGTGAAATTAAATCTAATTCCACGTCCAACTCTAACGTAAAACACAATTATATCTTTGATTTAATGATTAACGCTTCATCCATGTAATACAAATAAAGTTTTCAATATCAACAAAACTAAACATGAATTCAACATGATTAACTTATTGATTCTCACTGTTATAATCATCTCTTTATTTTTTCTTGATGTATGCATTCTATGTCTATCAACAAATTAAATAGAATGCCAAGAAAAGAAAGGATCAAAAGAAAAAAATACAAGGAACTCTCTGATGCAGCTAAAGGTAGCATCCCTCTCACAAGTTGGCTGAGGAGAGAGAATAAAGAAAAGGTACTGTTTGTTTGTTTGTTTTTATGTTTGTTTTTGTTTTTTTAAGCTAGTAAGCTATTACTTATATTACAGTCTAAACAATACTTTTTTTGTTAAATGAATAAATCACCCAAATTGATTATTCTCTCATTTAATCATCTATATGTTTTAATTCTGTATGACTTTCTTCTGTTGAATATTTACAAGATTTGTTTTGTCTATACATTAAAAGCCAGTGGGGACCAAAATGGCGTCCCCATTAATTCCATTCATGATATGGCCATTTGTTTTCTTATAGAGAGCTGCAGTTCGGATAAGGAAAGTATTGAAGAGATTCAAGGGAAAGCAGTTGAGACAAGTGAGAAAGATGAAGGAGATGTTAGAGCCAATGAGGAAGAAAGTGAGGAGGCATTAGGCTCAGTAAGGAAGAGGAGGAGATGGAAAGGGAGGTACAAGAAGAGATGAGTCAAGAAAAGGATAGAGAGATAACAGAGGAAGGAGGTGCAGGAGCAGATATTGAATACCAGATTCAGGGTACAAGTGAACAAGACATTAACCAATACTTGTTGGAGTATTCTCTCGAAAAAGATGCCATGTACTGCTTCAGTTGTCGTCTTTTTTTGACAGAAGACAAGTTTAAAGCCAGGACTGCATGGAGAACAATTGGGGTTGTCAACTGGAGGAAGGCTGTTGAAAAGATCCATGAGCATTCAGCCACTGAAGCCCATATGTTCAGTATGGTGAGGTGGGTTAACTATAGAAAAGGGCCTTTAGTTGAAGCTTTTAAAGCTCAGGCTGCAGAATGTGGGTTACAAAATGAAAAAGAAAGACAGAAGAACAGAGAAATCCTGTTTCGCTTAATAGACATCACAGTATATTTGGCAAGACAAGGACTGACATTTAGGGGACATGATGAAAGCAGCACCAGTTCTAACAGAGGAAACTTCCTTGACCTTGTTCACCTCTTAGCAGAATATGACGGTGTCCTCAGAATGCATCTTGAGTGTTTACAGATCACTCAATCCCAAAAGAAGAAGGCACAGGTGACACTTTTATCCAACAGGACCCAAAATAACCTGATACGATCTCTTGGCGCAGAAGTGAGAAATGTCATTCTGAAAGAGATTGATGAGGCAAAGATATTTTAAATTCTTCTGGATGAAACTACAGATGTGTCACACTCCGAGCAAGTATCCTTTGTGGTCTGGTTCGTCCATCACATGCAAATAAAGGAGCGTTTCTTCCAAGTGTGTTTCTTCCAACCACTGGCCAAAACTTGGAGGAAGTGGTAATGTCCCTTCTTTCAGAAAATGGGTTGAATGCTGAAAATATCCGGGGCCAAGGCTACGATGGTGCAGCCAACATGAGTGCTTGTTACAAGGGGCTGCAGGCTAGAATTCAGAGGCAAAATGAAAAAGCCCTCTTTGTGCACTGCCACACACACTGTTTAAACTTCTTGTTAGTGGAGACTGCTAAATCAAGCCCCTATTTTATGTGTTTTTTTAATTTGGTAGAGAGGCTTTACACTTTCCTGTCTTCTTCCAGCAAGCATCATGCTGCATTCATAAAAATGCAAAAATTGTATGCTGAAGAGAAAACCTGGGAATTAAAACAGCTGAGTGACACACGTTGGGCCTGCATTAAAAGCACTGAAGAAAGCCTTTTCTGCAGTTATACAGCTGTTGAGAAAAATCTCAGACAGCAATCCACCAGATCCAGCTGCAGGTGATGCTCTAATGTTGCTTCGCAGCATAAATTTTGAGTTCATGCTTTGTTTGGAGGTGGCCACCCCGGTGTTTCAGGAAACTGCTGTTGCCTCACTGCTCTTCAGCGTAAAGATGTGGATCTAGCAGTGTCATACACATTGGTGCTAAAAAGGCTTCAAGAACTGAGGACAGAAAGTGAATTCAAGGTTGTTTTTGAAAAAACAAAGGAGCCAGCTGAGGCTGCTGGAATTTAGTTTCCTGACAAAATACCTGGTGAGTCAAGACCCAGAAAAATACCTGCAAGGTATAAGTACAGTTCCAAGTCAACAGGAGAAGACCATCACCCTGAGAATTTGGAGGAGTTCTACTGAACAAGGGTGTACTACACCTTTTTGGATACCATTACTCAAGAGATGCTCAGACGATTTAAAGGAAAGGATAATAGTTCAACTGGCATTATCCTCAAATGCTTACACAGTCTGACAGTAGCAACCAAATGGTCAAAAGGAGTAGAACCTGGTGATGCTGAACTTGTCAGAACAATTAGTAAGTTCTACAGGATTGAGGTAGAGAAGGTCTTCACAGAACGTGTTTTATGCATCCTACTCCTTCACCAAAAGTAATGTCCAGGAAATGCTAAAGTGCCAAAAAGACAATGAGATTGAGTCTGTTTTCCCCTCTCTTTCTGAACTCCTAAAAATGTATGCAACATTGACTGTCTCCACTTCTACAATTGAGAGGTCTTCGAAGTCTGTGTAATGAAGAGAGGCTTTCTGACCTACTGCTGCTCTCCATTGAGCGAGACATTCCAATTAATCGTGATGAAGTCATTCAAATATTAAAAAAGACAGCAGATAGATGAATACTGATTTAAATACAGGTAATTTCATAAATAAGTTAAAATCTGTACAAAAATACATTTGGTTATGTTTATTAAAGTAATATTTTTGTCTTTTCTTTTTTTTTCTATTTGGTCCTTCCGCCCCTGCCCCACCGCAGGTCTGTGCACGCCACTGTTCTGTTACATAAAGACACAGTTTTCCATTTCGATTACGAAATGACGTCATCGCACGATGATGTGACGCCGTTGCTTAGCAACTTTTAGAAGGATTTTTTTTAGAAGCAAGAAACGATTTGTGATTTAAAAAAAAACCTTCTAAAATGCCCATAAATTGTAATTTCCCTTTGACCATGATCTTAGTCTTGGAAGTAGACCCTTCCTTGCGCCAAACCGACTGCATGGTGGGCGCTGCTTTATCGTGAGCAGCCCTACTCGCCGGAACGGGGATCCTGTATTATTTAATTAGCAGATGTGGCGCTAGGGAGAGGAGACCGGAACCCAACACCACCAGTCATCAGGTACTCCTGAAGCAGTGCTTCTTAAGTGATTAGATTCTGGACTGTATTTAAATGCTCCGAGAAGGCTGTCTGGAAAAAGATGCTGACAGCACTCCTAGATTAATACATACATTGTATTTGGACTGCTACAGTGAGTGTGTGTGATGTCTAGTACTATATTAAAATACGGGTATATTTTACTTCAAATGTATTGAAATATGTGCACAATGTGCATTAGTTCTTGTAGGTACACTTGCACAGTTTTTGAAGGAACTCGACAGGTCAGTTGTTCTGAACATCTTGGAGAATGAATCACAGATCTTCTGTGGATGTAGTCTGCCTTAAATCCTTCTCTCTTCATGTAATCCCAAACAGACTCTATGATGTTCAGATCAGGGCTCTGTGGAGAATAAAACTATTACTTCCAGAATTTTGTTGTTCTTTATGATGAAGATATTTCTTAATGACAGAGGTTGTTAATGTGTGATTGGAATAAGCGTATTTAAAGCATGAATGAGTACAATGTACTTTGTTTCCAACTTCTGAAACTTTTGGCGATTTGTCAAAAGTAATAAATGTGTCAGGTGTGTTGATGGTCAGGGTTTGACGTGGCTTTAGTCTTAGAAGGTCATGAACAGGCTAAAGCCTGGATTATGAATATGTTACCATATTTTAAAACATAGAGATGGAAGGGTTCTGCCATGATTATTGTATTAAATTGGAAAGAAACTAGTTATCTGAGGACAATGGTGAAAGAGAAAAAAGTTAGAAAATAAAAAAGATGGGCTTTACACAGTTTGTATGTATATAGAGATCTTTATATGCAGGTTTAAATTATGTGCATTGACTGTGTTTTTGAGTTTCAATGCAATTCAATACTACTCTATAGTTGCAAAACAACATATGAAAAGATGTTGACATTTTCTTATTTTATTACTGCTGATCTTTCGTACTGCAGTTTACAAATTTCTCTTGGCAAACAGAAAAGCCACATAAATCCCATTTATCAAATAAAAATGCCCTTTAAAAAAGTAAGAAAGAGATTTCTTCAGCATACCACAGCACAGCATATAGATCGATCGATGGTGGATTTTACAGACACCGATAGCTAAGTTGGATCGTACTTGCCAATAACCGATTAATCAGCCATTTATTTTTTTAAAATGGATTAAAAAAACAAACAAAACGCTTCATGTAAATTAGTTCTGAACTTTATTACAAATATAAAACAACTGCTCAATCCTGAAAATGTGCTAAATGAAATAAAAATTAATATAAGAATGACATTAATATATATTGATATGAAATTAATACATTATGAATATAATATAGCACTGCCCACATAGCGCACAGTCTCACGTGTTCAGCCGCAGCCAGTCTCATGAGTTAATGTAATGTAATGTAGATCTTTTTGTCAGATGTTACTATGGTATACTGAAATATAAGTACAAGCAATTCATAAGTGTCGAAGGATTTTATTGTCAGTTACAGTAAGTTTATGCAAAGTTAATATTTGCAGTGTTGACTTTTCTTTTTCAAGACCTCTGCACTTCACCCAGGCATGCTGTCAATCAAAGGGTATTTGTTTGTTCACCTGCCTCTTGAGGATTGAGCACATGATCTCAATGGGATTAAGGTCTGAGGAGTTTCCTGGCCATGGCCACAAAATGTAGATGTTTTGTTTCTCGAGTCACTTAGTTAGGGGAGGAAGGAAGGAAATGTCCTGGACCTGGTTTTCACCCGCCCTACTCCAGCTACAGACATGACTGACACTCCACTTCCAATCTCTGATCATCACCTGGTTTCCTTTTTAATCACTCTTCCTATTCAACCAAAAAATAATTTACATGTCTCTCTTATCCGTCCTAACCTTCACTCTATCTCTCCCTCCTCTGTAACTTCATTTACTCTTTCATCTCTTCCGGAACCCGTCTCCTTTTCCTCTCTACCCTTAGACGTTGCTACGGACTCCTTCCTCTCATCTCTTTCCTCAACCATGGACCTCCTTTGCCCCTTGACTACAAGACCCAAGTAGACTTCTTGTCCCACACCGTGGCTGTCAGAAGTTTTGCGCAGCAATCGACGAGAACTCAGATCTGCAGAAAGGAAGTGGAAAAAATCACAACTTGATGTAGACCTCTCATCTTACCGTGGACTCCTGACCAAATTTTCTTTGGAGGTGACTTCTGCCAAAACTGCCTTCTACAAGGAAAAGCTTGGGGCCTCTGCACAAGATCCTCGTAAGCTTCACATCTTCTCTTCTCTACTAAACCCCCCTGCTGCACCTGCTCCATCCTCCCTGACTGCTAATGACTTTGCCTCCTTCTATGATGAGAAGATTAAGAAAATCTGCCAGACCTTCACTTCCTCTCCAACAATGACTACACAACACAGCCAACAACCCACTACGTCTCTGTCAAGCTTCTCAACCTTAATAGAAGATGAGATACTGCAAGTCATCCGATCTTGCAATCCCACCACCTGTCCTCTGGATCCAATCCCTTCAACTACGCTCCAGACCATCACGCAAGATCTCCTGCCCTTCATCTCCACAATCATCAACGGGTCATTAACGTCTGGCTATGTACCAACTACCTTCAAGCAGGCAAGGGTCATTCCTATCTTGAAGAAACCTGCTCTGGATCCATCAGACATCAACAACTACAGACCGGTATCACTTCTCTCCTTTCTTTCTAAATCTCTGCAACGCACTGTTTTTAACCAACTGTCTGTCTATCTCTCACAGAACAACCTCCATGATCCGAACCAGTCTGGGTTCAAAGCGGCACATTCCACAGAGACGGCCCTTTTGGCTGTTTCTGAGAAACTACATGCTGCTCGGTCAACCAAGCTGTCATCTGTACTTATCTTTCTGGACCTTTCAGCAGCATTTGACACAGTCAACCACAAGACACTTTTGTCAACCCTCAAGAGCCGCTCTGGATAAGGGAGTCTGCTAAATGCCGCAAATGTAAATGTAAATGTAGTTATCACTACAGTGGAACCTCGGAGCTCGCGAGGGTTAGGGACCAAGACCGGTTGCGAGTTCCGAATTTTCGCGACCTTTTGATATGCCCCTTTCAACCCAGTAAAAACCCAAAGAACACTATACGAAATCGATTTAAATGAGTAAATAACACTATTTCACTCCATAACACTTAATTATTAGACTATTTTAACAATACTTTATGTAAATTAACAGCAATTACAATGCTTAATTAAAAAAAATAAAGTACAGGTACAGTAAAATATGCAGTAGAGAAGTACAGAAAATACAGTACAATACAGTACAGAAAATACAGTAATGGGTACTCACTTTATATAGTATGCTGAAGTGTGTTTTAATGAGATAAACCTTGATTAGAAATGTTAAAACTAGCGTTTTGAGCAGCTCGCAGGTTGCTCATGAGCCAATCTGAATGAGAGTCGCCGGTCGGAATAAAAGTCGCGAGCATGCGAGGTCGCGAACGCTGAGGCTGCGCGCTCCAAGGTTCCACTGTATTGCCTTATGGCAAGGAGCTCCATCATGCTGGAAAAGGCACTGTTCATCACCAAACTGTTCTTGGATTGTTGGGAGCAGTTGCTCTCGAAAGATGTTTTTGTATCATTTATTATTCATGGCTGTGATCTCAGGCAAAATTGTGAATGAGCCCACTACCTCACTAAGAAGCAACTCAACATGAGTGGTTTCAGGATGCTTTACTGTTGGCATGATACAGGACTGATGGAAGCGCTCACCTTTTTTTCTCTGGAAAAGCTTTTTTCTAGATGCCCCAATCAAAGGTCCATGAAAACTTTCTGCAGTACTTTAAATGTATACTTCAGCTCAGATGGGTAGTTTAAGTTCAAAGCATACATTCAACCAAACAACATGGCAGTAGTTCATGCAACATCCAAGTCTTGTAATACCATCTGGCCTTTAAAGACCGTCGATTCCAACAGTAGTCTCCTTCATAGACTCTTGAATGACATCTTTCTCTTTTGCCTGTATATTGTCAGAACAGATTATATATATATATATATATATATATATATAAATTCATGCTAAGTGCAGAGACTGTGGAGAAAAGGGCCTACAAACCTAAACTCTAAACTCTGAAAGGCTTGCAGATACCTGAAAGGCTTGCAGGTAACTATTTCTAGGTAATATCTCCACACCATCCAACCCTCTCTCTTTCTCATTTTCCTTATTCATCAGCTGCTCAAAATACTCCCTCCATCTTCTCAACACACTCTCCTCACTAGTCAACACATTTCCATCCCCATCCTTTATAGCTCTAGCTTGCAGCACATCCTTTCCGGCTCAGTCCCGCTGCCTGGCTAATCGATAAAAATACTTTTCTTCTGCCTTAGTGTGCAGCTTTACATACAGATCTTCATATGCCGTTTTCTTAGCTTTTGCCACATCCCTTCTAACCTGCTTCATCTCCTTGTACTCCTGACTACTTTTCTCATCTTTCTGCAGAGCCCAGTTCTGTTACGCCAACCTTTTTCTCCTTATGCTTTACTGCCCTTTCTCATTTCACCACCACGTCTCTCCTTATTACTGCTGCTACACCATCTAACTCACTCCAGAATTTTTCCTTCTCCTCCCACTTGTGGAGCATAAGCACTGGTAACATTTATCATCACCCCAACATCCAACATTCATAACCCTATCAGAAAATTTTTACCTCCACCACACTCTTACTGTACTCTTCGTTCAGAATCACCCTTACACAATTTCTCTTTCCATCCACACCATTAACCTCCTAAGACCTGAGCTTTGGTTTGGCTTGCATTTTAGATTTCTTCCAGTTATTTGGGGTTAGGAAGAACCAATAATTATAATAACCATATATTTTCTTTGAACATGAAGCTCTTCTTGGAAAGAAATGATGTCACTTATGTGGACACTCGGTCTGTATCTACAGAAAACAATAAAGACACCATTGTGCACAATGTCCACCTATGTGGACACCCAGTTCGGAGGAGGTTAAAGAACTGTTTAAACGCCTCCAATGTTCCTGGCCTTACTTCCTTTCCACTTGGCCTCCTAAAAACACAACATATCTACCTTCTTCTTTCCATCATATCAGCTATTTCTCTCCCTTTACCAGTCATAGTACCAACATTTAAAGTACCGACTCTAACCTCCACTCTCTGTAGACGTCTTCCTCCTTTCCACTGGTACCCTGTTAACTTGAAATACCTGTGGTGGTCGTTGTTAACCCAGGCCTCAAACAATCTGGTATGAAATTATTATTCGTGAGCCGCATATTTGATTTGGCACATGTTTTATGCTGTATGCCCCTCCTAACGCAACCCTCCCCATTTATCTGGGCTTGGGACCTTGCAACCCTAATGGCTGAATTTTTCCTATCATTTATATATCCATCTGCCTGCTTGTCTGCAGATTAAACCATCTACTTGTTTAATCTGTATGTGTGGTTTTTTTTTTTATTGTTTTGATTTCTAATGAAAATAAATTTACTGTCAGAAGTGGGTTTTGAACCCACGCCTCTATGTGGAGACCAGAAGGCTCAGATTTTGTGAAAGTATAGAACCTTGAGTCTGGCGTCTTAGACCGCTCGGCCATCCTGACATACAAGCATGTTTTTTATCCCCTCAGTGGCTGATCAAACAATTTTATACACATTTCTGTCTACTTGTTTGTTTTATTTATCCATTTATTTGTGTCTTTCTTATCTATCTATATCAGTCTTATCTGTTTTTCTGTCTGAACGCATATACAGTGGAACCCTGTTGTACGAGCAACCTATAGTACGAGCAAACGGAGATACGAGCAAACTCGCTCGGAAAATTTTACCCTGTTTCCCGAGCAAATTTCGAAGGCACGAGCAAACCCACGCTGCCGGTTCCCTGTAACTGTGGCAGCGGGGGCATGGCCGAGCGGCGGTTTGTGAATGGAGGGTGGGTCCGGGAGCAGATAGGCAGGGGATTGCCTCACCTGAAGTTAATGTGATCTAATGATTGTTCTCTTTTTTCAAGTGATCGAAGGGTGCATTTAAGGAGGAGAGTGTGTGTGTGCGTGTGTATGCGTGCGCGCGCGGGGCACTAAGTAGACCAACACAAAAAAAAAAAAAATAAAAGTGGCTCCCGTATTCATACGCTCTCCCACAGTAACTGTTTTTAGTTTTATACTTTTATTTCACTAGAAATTTTGAAAAATGTCTCCCAAGAAAATCAGTGATGGTGCTGTGAAAACGAAAGTAAATAAAATTACCATGGAAACTGAGGAGTTTACTAGCAGGTTGCGCATCTCACACTCGCAATCAACCACTACCACATGAGTCAGTGTTAAGTTATGTTTATATGTTTATAATTTGCAGTGTATTTGTTTTTAAAAATAGGCTACAAATAGTTTTTAAGTGCAGAAATAAGCGATCGGATGACATCTCGGAACCGATTAAAACACTTTTACATTCATTCCTATGGGGAAAATCAGTTCGAACTTACGAGCAAATGGACACACAAGCAATTTTCAAGAACGAATTATGCTCGTACAACGGGGTTCCACTGTATATGCCTGCTCATCTTTCAATCTATTGATCTCTCTAATTTATATATGCATCTGCCTGCTTGTCTGTATTAACAGTTTTTTTCTGTCTGTCTGTCTTTCCCACTATTAGGTAACCATCTACTTGTTCTACTTGTTCTGTATGTCTGTGTTTGAAAGACAAAAGATAATACATTTTATATTTTTGTTTTAATTTCTTAGTTACTGTCAGAAGTGGGATTTCAACCCATGCCTTGATGTTGAGACCAGAACAGTTTCCTGGAAGGTACTAAACCTTGAGTCTAGTATTGAGCCGTATTTTTAAATTTCACTATTTTTCCATTCACAAACTCTCTCTCTCTCTCTCTCTCTCTCTCTCTCGCTCGGCTTATCTCCCCCTCGGCATCGCGGACGTACGTTTTTTCGGACACTTTGCTTTGTGTGTTTGTGCGGATTACTTCAGCCTGATGGTCATAAGTTTTCAGACACTTAGTTATGTTTTTTTTTTTTTTTCTTTTCACATGTGGACTAAATGTGAGACGGCACTGTGCAGCCGCTGTTTTTTTTTTTTTTTTGAGCGATCTGTGTGTTTATAATGTTGGAGAATATAATAAAGGTTTGTATGGAGAATGGACGGTGGTTTGTATTGTATACTGGTAAATCTCTGCTGTTAGTAGGTGCACTTATGCCTTTTGTTGTTAACAAACGTATGTACATTTTTATAGCATGCCTTCATCAAACAAATCGCGGCAACGCTGTTGTGTAAAAAACCCTCTAAAAACACGTGCATGCACATTCTCATTTATTAACGCACATCATGTACATAAAGAAATTTCAAGCAATTAAGCGTTAATATATTGCCGCTATTTTGATTTTCATTTATCTCGATCATCGGTTACCTCAATGCTTTTGGCGACCCCCTAGGACATCGACATAACCGGGTTCCACTGTATATATATATATATATATATATATATATATATATATATATATATATATATATATATATATATATATATATATATATGTGTGTGTGTGTGTGTCTTATCTATCCTTCTATTTGTGTTTCTTATCTATGCCTATATACCTGCTCATCTTTCCTATCGATTTATTGATCTATCTAATTTATATATCCATCTGCCTGCTTGCAAAGGCGTAAACACGAAGAAGACGCAATGTGGGCGTGTTTCCATTTATTCAAGCATGTTCAGCAGTAATTGAGCAAGACGAGTTTCTCAAAGTGGAAATATGCTCATTTCACTTTATTTGAGCATAAATGTAAACTGTGTTTTACTGGTTCGAAGGTCGTATCTACTGCAATAAACAGCAACTCCAATCTGTCGAAGCTCCTCCAGAAACGACATGCCAACCCGGTGTTATGTTGTACATTGTTGATAGTTTTCAAACTTAAGCTGTAAAAGGATCATTTTTAAGAGCTCAACACAACAGCTTTTATAATGCAGAAGCCACTAAAGTTTTTGATTCTGAATATATTATTCAGCTTGTTTTGTTATTTATTTCAGAAATCCTTGTGATATATTCAGTGTGTGCTGGCCTGACTTTAATAAAATAGTGTTTAAAAATTAATTTGTGTTTAAGTTTTGTGTTTGTATAGGATATAACGCATAAAAGGGCATTAAAGGGAACATTAAAAAACGTTCTTTAAAAAAGTAACTAAAAAGTTACTTTTAACAGTATTTTGGTGTAAGTAATCAACAAAGAAATTGAGTTTTTGAATGAGTTAACTAGTAACTGTAACTAGTTACTATTTCTTAGTAACTAGCACAACACACACACACACACACACACACACACACACACACACACATATATATATATATATATATATATATATATATATGTGTGTGTGTGTGTGTGTGTGTGTGTGTGTGTTTTATCTATCCTTCTATTTGTGTTTCTTATCTATGCCTATATACCTGCTTATTTTTCCTATCGATTTATTGATCTATCTAATTTATATATCCATCTGCCTGCTTGCAAAGGTGCCAAAAGTACACACATCCTTCTCTTAAGTAGAAGTACAGATATTCATGTTTTAAAAGACTCTGGTAAAAGTTCTGACTATACTTTTTACTCAAGTTAAAGTGAAGAAGTTTGGGCTCTGACATATACTTAATTAGTAGTAAAGGCTTATTTTTGTAAGCGCCCCCTATCTGTTTTTTTTTTTACTTTACAAAGAGCATTTTGTTATTATTATTGGGTACAAAAAAGAATAGCCTTTACATATTCAAATGATGTGTTGCTCTGTATGATCAAAAAAGACAGTAATTTATATTCGTTTCAGTGTTACGAGAAAAAAATGCCACAAAACGTGCTGTCGTGTTTGTCGCCCCAGAGGGTAAATTGTCGAATGTGTGCATTATGGCGGATTTCATTGCTGATTTGAGACTTGGCACACCGTGTTAAAAGCTTGTGGTCTTAGTTTCTTACAAATTCCCTACAGATTGTTCTGCCAGAACACAGCTCTTTAACACCGCAGCAGAACTATTTAAAGTCATCCGCGTAGATAATTAAACTGCGAACGAAATACGTCTTCTACATTTGCGTGTTCAACATATGACCTAGAGAATTGTCACCAAGGCAAAAGGCATCAAACCCCGGCTGTCAGCTTGGCCGAGCAGTCTAAGGCGAGGTGTTCAGTTTGCAGTCTCATCTTAAAGGCGTGGGTTTGAATTCCACTTCTGACAGATGTGTACTTGTTGGTCTTTTTTCTCTGAACTGACGCCGTGCAGGGGGACATGTTGAGTTGATACTGAAAGAACATGCGAGAAAACTATTCAACATGCTGACTCTGTTCGATTCTACTGTTTGCTTGGATAATGCTCAAGTCTTCTGCTGCTTGTTTGATATTGAAATATTTTGCCAAAATTTCACTGAATATCGAAGACTCATCCAAATGCTTGAGCATGTCTTTGGACAAAAATAGTTGAAACCTCGCTGTGACACACCAGTCTAGCTTTCATTTGACATCACTGGCTTGAACACTTGTTTTGTTATCATGATAGCTAAGCATGGTCTCTCATTTGAACAGAATCTGGTTCCAGGAATGGCACAAACGTGTGCAACTGTGTGGCTAAATCTGTGTGTAAATAAAGTGCAAAGGAAAAAGAATGCAATGTCTTATCTGCTAGTATCCTCAGGTTCCTTATTTTTTCCTTTCTATAGTGGCATTTTATCTTGATAATTCAATTAGGAGGTGGACCATTGTCTCCCAAGGTGTGATCAAGGATTCCATCATGGCAATCTGAACACATAATGCCATGAAGGTATCAAATGTTTGCATGCAATATCTTCCTATATGCACATTTTTAGCTGGCCTAAAAACTCTTAGGTCAGAGTAATTTTTAATCATACATTCAATAAATGTCACAATTTTATATGAGCCACCTTTCATTGGGAATAAGTGTAAAAATGTAGTGTTTAAATGTGATTAGCAGAGAGGTGAACATCGATTAAGATCACAGATAAGAATGAGTATCGCTTTAAAATGAAGAAAAGTAAAATCTATTTCAAAATCATTTCATTTCAAGATCTGCATGTGCTCAGTACAAGCTCTTTAACACTGCAGCAGCACGTTTTGAAGTCAACCCCGTAGATAATTAAAAGGGCAAAAACATACATCCATGGCTTTTGTGCGTTCGTTTTCACCTACACATGGTCACCAAAACAAATGTCTAGGTTTCATTTAAAATTACTGGCTTGAACACTTGTTTTGTTATCATGATAGCTGAGCATCGTCTCTGATTGAATCCTTTACATTGTAATTCAAATTCAATTGAAACTTCATCTGATATTGACAAGAACCCCACTGGGTTTCCCAGCACCGTTTGAAAGCTAGAAGAGTAGATCCGAGCCACTCTTTGCCACAAGATGCGAGTCCCGTGTTGGTTGCCTGCAGCTAGCAGAGGGGTGCAGCGGGAGCATGCTGGGCCCATAACCCAGAGGTCGATGGATCAAAACCATCCTCTGCTAACTGTTACCTTTTTAATACCTCAGTCCCATTCCTCAATGGCAATCTGAACACATAATACCATTGAGGTATCCGAATTCTGTGTTCAACATCTTCCTATATGCACATTTTCAGCTAGCCTAAGGACAGTTAGGCCAAAGTCATTTTTACTCATACATTTAATAAATGCCACATAATTTTATATAAGCCCCTTTTCAATGAGAATAGGGGTAAGAATGTTGTGCTCGCATGTGATTAGCAGAGAGGTGGACATAGATTGAGATCACATAAAAGGATGAGTTTCACTTCAGAGTGGGAAAAGTAAAAACCTATTTCCAAATCCTATTACTTCACTATCTGCATGTGATGAGTACATGGGTGAAAAGGACAAATGCTGGATTCGAATGACCTGCCAACTTTGTGCACCAAACAGAAAGATTGCCATTGGTTTCCTTTTGATGCAGGCAAGCACCAGTTGACTCATTGGTGGATGTGCAGGGGTCATGGAAAACTTTCCATAATCAAGGCTGGGAGGATAAGGTGATGGACCTAATATCTGTTGGGGTCTCCCTGCACCATGTTAAAATCATGCCTACTACATTTGTGATCTTAGTGGTGTCTTACAAATTCCCCACAGATTGTTCCGCCAGAACACAGCGCTTTAACACTGCAGCAGAACTATTTAAAGTCATCCGCATAGATAATTAAACCGCGAACGAAATACGTCTTCTACATTTGCGTGTTCAACATATGACCTAGTCAATGGTCACCAAAGCAAGAGGCATCACACCCTGGCTGTCAGGATGGCCGAGCGGTCTAAGCGTTCAGGTCGCA
The DNA here is from genome assembly GCF_014805685.1 of Silurus meridionalis. Taxonomy (NCBI): domain Eukaryota; kingdom Metazoa; phylum Chordata; class Actinopteri; order Siluriformes; family Siluridae; genus Silurus; species Silurus meridionalis. Next base: position 5,166,555 of record NC_060895.1, on the reverse strand, counting down.
GTCTCCTCTGGAGGCGTGGATTTGAATCCCACTTCTGACAGATGTGTACCTTGTTGGTCAGCTTCTTTTATGAACTGAGCCTATGCAGGGGAGACTTGTTGAGTTGATACTGGAAAAACATGAGAGAAAACTATTCAACATGCTGACTCTGTTTGATTCTACTGTTTGCTTGGATAATGCTCAAGTCTGCTTGTTTGATATTGAAATATTTTGCCAAAATTTCACTGAATATCAGAATAGCCTTTATTTGTCACATATACATTACAGCACAGTGAAATTTGTTCTTCGCATATCCCAGCTTGCTTAGAAGCTGGGGTCAGAGCGCAGGGTCGGCCATGATACGGCACCCCTGGAGCATAGAGGGTTAAGGGCCTTGCTCAAGGGCCCAAGAGTGGAAGTTTGGCGATACCGGGGCTTGAACCCCCGACCTTCCGATCGGGAACCCAGCGCCTGAGCATGTCTTTGGACAAAAATAGTTGAAACCTCGCTGTGACACACCAGTCTAGCTTTCATTTGACATCACTGGCTTGAACACTTGTTTTGTTATCATGATAGCTAAGCATGGTTTATCATTTGAACAAAATCTGGTTCCAGGAATGGCACAAACATGTGCAACTGTGTGGCTAAATCTGTGTGTAAAAAAAAGTGCAAAGGAAAAAGAATGCAATGTCTTATCTGCTAGTATCCTCAGGTTCCTTATTTTTTCGTTTCTATAGTGGCATTTTATCTTGATAATTCAATTAGGAGATGGCTCATTGATGAACCATGACACTCTCTGATTTACAGCGTTTGTGAAAGAAAAGGTGTCACCTAAAAGCTATTCAGTGTATTGCATAATGTGAACAAGTGAGAAGGACAGATGTCACAACAATGCTGTACAGAGTACACTGATCTGCATAATCCAGTCCTTTATTGTTTTCTGAAAATAAGCTTAGTATGTGTGTTTTGGACCTATCTGATTGTTCGGAGAAATAAATGCAAAAAAAAGGCTAAACTTGACAAACTAAAACAAAAACTGTGTGCAATGCAGAATAACCTTTGTATTCTATTTGACAAAAGCTCGTGAGACTGTTTAACATAGAGCTAAAACGAGCACTTTTTGACTAGCATTTACAGCGACCTTGATTTTGACGGATCTAGGCTTTGGACCCACTGATCAACATCTGCAGTATTAATGGAAGGAGATCTACTGTATTTGACCAAAATTATAAAGTGGCAGGGGTGGGATTCGAACACACGCCTCCAAAGAGACTGGAGCCTTAATCCAGCGCCTTAGACCGCTCGGCCACGCTACCAGTAGCGAGAACAGGAGATGAGACCGCCAGCTTGTGAAGGAGATGCTGTCGCAGCCGGCCATAACATCAGCGGCAAGCACGAAACACGCTTAACAAAAGACTTTTGCTCGAGAACAAAGTGATACAAAAACACACAACAGGCGGTGCAGAATTGGTAGTCCATTGCATTGCCCTCTGATTGTCAACAATCATCCACATATAATAACAGGATTTAGACGCAAGTTGTTTTTGGCACTGTCGTTTTCACACAGCTGCAACGATCCATCATGGAAACAGACAACCTTTGCAAAATAGACAGCAACAAAAACAGCTTCGGAAATTCCTCTAAAGGTAACGGCACACTTGCGTCTTCTGCCAATGGTAAATTTTGGTTTGTTGTCTCAGTTGGTTAGAGCGTTGTGCTAATAACGCCAAGGTTGCGGGTTCGATTCCTGTACAGGCCATTCTGGTTGTTTTTTCTTAATAAGATCCTTTTCTGACAGTTAATCAGTTGCGCCTCATTTGGCGCTACATTAGGGAAAAGAATTACACTTTGAATTCCAAAAGAAGCAGAACATACAATCAACACTAGCACCGAAATAACTAGTCTTCAGGACTGCACTGGAGAATGCGGGCATCGATCCCGCTACCTCTCGCATGCTAAGCGAGCGCTCTACCATTTGAGCTAATTCCCCTCCAACACAGCTCTTCACATACAGGTCTGTGAAATTGAAACACGGTGTAAGACCAGGAGTAGTTGATCTTCGTAGCTTCTGAAAAATTATACTACTTAAACTAATCCCTATGTGGACTGGACAAGTAGTCTCACTCTTCAGATGCATATTTCACAAATGACTAGATGATATCTGTGGCTTCTCTCAGTTAAAGCTACCCTGTCTC